>NW_020170412.1:73661-94117 GCF_000524195.1 Echinococcus granulosus | reverse complement strand
CATAACAAAATCACCGCATTCCGGCTATTAGTAAAGAGCATAAACTAGGCATTTGTGATTTAAATCATATAAAGTAGTGGCAGTCCAGCACACCCAAACATTTAAAACCATGCAAACGTATGCTAAAATTGAAGGTGGTTGTAAACAACTAGAAATGCATGTATTTTGTTAGTGAAATGACAACTAGTTAACTTCACTTTACCCAATTGTCACTTAAGGTCGCAAAGGTCAAGTTACGTGTATGCTCTGCGAGGGCGTAGTACTCTACGATATTCATGGTTCTGACACTTTTGAAAGCACCATTCCGTATTCTTTTCAATAACATACTTGCAAATTTTGTGCCAAGACGCCTACTACACAGCGTACTCCCCAGGCGTGCAATCCGCCCATGGGGACTCCTAGAAGCTAATCGTTATACTACTCTGCATCAGCCCGTAAGATTTAAGAGTAAAAACAAGGTTCGAAGAGATTCAGGTATTGAGAATCACATAATCACTCTCTTAAGCCAAGGTTGTTGCCCTGACGGATGAACTAAAGCAGAAAATTAAGGAGGAAGAGATGATGCAGGACTACGCCAAGATTGTCGCACGTTTTCAGGATGATCTTTATCGGAAACTTTACCTCAAGCTAACTCCGGAAATACTTTATAGTATCCCTGTTTGTTTCCTAAATATTACCTACAATGAACACGGCAATTCTTTGTCTTCATCCTCTTAATATTTAGATCCCAAGCGAACGTGTCCAATTGGGCGAAGTAGCCACCATCATTAGTCAGACATCAGTCCAATCGCCTGGTATTCAGCCGACTTCTCAGATCCTGGTCGACCTTAGTGGTCGTCCGGATTTGGCTGTAGTTGCGAAGGCGGCTATCTCACAGTTTCTATCCGAAGATACGGAACTACCATTGTCTAACCGAGCGAGGACAAACCCGTGTTCCGATCTGATCCAGGACGTTAACCAAACCCAGTTCACAGTCCGGCTCCGGACATTTGTCACCGGAGATGTTAGAAGCGAACTTACTAGAAAAGGTAATTTTCTCCAATTGTAGTCATGAACGATTTTTCATCCATCCGGGTGCATCGGTGCCCTGCAACTTGAACCAACGCTTCAAACTGTATAGGTGGCAGAAAATCGTGCCGAACCCCTGTATCGAGTTTTCATTGGGAGTGTCGTGTGTAACTACTTGAATTACTGAGCGCTATCGAACTCATCTTTACATCGATAGGCCTACTTTACTGATTGAAATGCAGTTGCCGATACGCGATCCCTGGGAGCTCTATGCTATTACCTAGTGAAATTTACCCATTTTACTTCTTGGACGCATGTCTTCATCCTGCACTTTATTGTCTTACTCCTGATTTCCTAATCCTTGTACCAAATGTTATTCACTCAAGGGCGGGACATGCTTCATCGGACAAAGAAAGAAATGGACAGGATCTACCAGAAGTTTTCAAAATCGATCGCCACCATGAAGTCCCTCCCGGAAGACGACAAACGCGCGGCAAATGAATACCTGAAAATAGTAGTCAAGGGGCAACACGCAGCAGCCGAAAAGATCTGGAAGGCCAAGGAGGAAGAACTACTCAACTGACTGAGCTTATTCGTACAATACATTTGGTAGTTATTTTTTCACCAGAGCCTTTTCTATATCATTGTCCCAACATTCGTGTCATGAGAGAGGAACTATGAATAAGGTAGTTGAAAAAATGGGTCACGCCAGCAATCTGAGCCCAAAACTTGGGGTAAATCCAGGGGAGTCGTAACACGCCTTCCTGTGGACCACTAGGTCAAATGAAGTACTACAATATTGTGAGCTGTATATTTACGGATGTAGCAAATGGTACTAGTAGGGTGGTAAAGGGGAAAGTAATCAAAAGTGCAAAGCGCTATAGTGCTACAAGGCAAAGGATAGCCAGGCGAGGATCAGGGTCACGCCGCCGATAGGAGCAATTCTCACAAATCTGTTGTCATTTGAGAGAGCAGTGTAGTAACAAGTTCCCGAGAACAAAATTGTACCGGTTAAGAGCAGAGAGGCTGTCTAAATGGTGATTTAGAGAAGGAGACCCCATTTACCAGTTGTGGGAATCTAGAGGAACGAACACCTAACAAGGCCAAAGAGTGCAAAATATGTATATCTGCACCACTCTTAAACGTGTGGCGGCGCTCTTCTGACTTTTCGGCATTTCTGAAGCCTAAAGTCAGTCAACTCAAGTCGAGGGAGAACTTGCCATGTGCACTATAAGCTAGTGCAGCGATTGCGGTCGCTCCAAGTACACCAGCTAATTTAGCGTATCCGCCACCACTTGATTTAGTTGGAACTTCTATTGTTTTTTCAACAACTCGAGTCACCGGCCAAGAGACAAAACGATACACCGCCCTCAAGCTATCCATTACTTCAAAACACCCGCGGTGGGTCAAGAGCCAACTAATGTCAAAATTAAAACAGGGGGCAAACTTAAGTAATTGTTGGTAAAAATAGTGTTTATTATATGTGGGGTATTAGGCTAAGTGGCCACTTTGGGACATCAATGTTACTATCTAAGTAAAGTAATAGAGGATGTTGCTCATTTGATATAGCACAAGTATGTGCTAAAAATACTAATTTTCGCCTAAAATTCAAAAAATTTACCAAAGCAGCTCTTTGTTTTGAGCTAAATTTACCTAAAATCATTACCGCGTACCCTACAATATCAACATGAATGCGATCACGTAGAGGTACCAGTTAGTGGAAATAATATATTGATTCATGTACAAGATTTATCCATTCAATGCACCTCTTACCTGGCTGCCATTAATCCAACTTTTTCTTTCTTTGTTCTGCTTGGCATAAGTAATCCAGTCAGGTAGGTAAATCAGTGATCCTGATGAAGTTCATAATGGTAGAAATGTAATACATGTTTGCATAAAAGTGCCATTGTAGGGCAAAGCTGTCAGTTTACTTCAACCACGTTACGGATAGAACGTCTTTAACTCTTAAGGAGAAAATGATAGCCCGCAAACCTTGATAACTTGTAGACCCAATAACATGGTTTAGATAAAGACGTCACCCTCCATGGGTGCCCCTCTTTCCAAAGGTTAGAAACCCACAGTGGGATTATACAGGTGTCTGTATCTAGCATTAGGACTTTTTAGTTGACTTGTGACAGCCTCTTCAGCTATGATGCTATTCGTAGGCTTTACCATGGCATTCCTCATGGTCATGATTCAGTGCGGGAGGGGCTAGGAAACCAGAATGGCAGTATTAAAACTCCCACTTAGGTTAAAACAAGGGTTACCTAAACTAAGTGAAACAGATATATTTCTAAGCAAAAAAATGCAATACAATGTGTGGAATCCTAAGAACTGACATCGTTTCACAGAGAATAATCCGGATGGACTATGGTAACAAGTGAAGTTCCTGATAAGTTGTTGAAGAAGGCACCTAGATACTAAACAACATTATTAAATTGCATTAAATTTATTTTAGTTTAAGTCTACTGTTCTTACAAACAGTGATCGTCAAGCACATATGAACATGATTTTTAAATGTATTTCTTCCATGAGCTGAGATTTTTTTCAAGTCGTTTCCCTACAATCCAAACCAGCAGCCTTCTCGGTGCTGTTATGAGCCCTTTATGCATCTGAGCTCACTTTACTCAAGTTAAAGACTTAGTTGAAAAGGCATGGATAATTGCTTTGATGTCAAAAGAAATGTCCAAATCTCGCATCACAACTCGACTGCGTATGAAATCCATGGCTCTAGTCTCCAGGTCCTCATCAAGTTATGCACCTCCAAGCCTTGTCAATTCTTCAGTAGTAAATCGGGTCATCCGAACAAAGCATCGTAGTAAAACGGACTACCAAACTTATTATTCCCTCTCAAATTATTCAAAAAATTCCAAATGCAATTACTAGGCAATCTGGCAATATGCATTGGTCATTTTCATTGCACCAGTTGAATTTTGCCAAACTCATTTCGCCATAAAAGTAACCACTTTAATTATTGACATGGAAATTGAGCTGATCAGATTTGACCTTTGGTGCCCCGAGTTTTTCCTGATGTCGTGCCAAGCTGTCAGCTCAGCACAGCGTGGCTAAAACGCCGTGCGACCAAAAGGGCACACAAGCCTGAAGCATTGAAAAACCGCGCAGTTAAATGCACCTTCAAATAAATGCCAAACAACTGTAGGATACATATTTCGCATTTTGCAATGGGAGGCTTCCCCAGCCTTGCGTAAGCCACACAAGCAAAGATTTAGAAAAACTGAATTCTAAATTCTTCTCCCTTATGATCAGACATGTATGCAGACTGTTGTGCTGTGTGGATATCAAAGACGCTGATTTAATCCAAATGCTATTCCTTTCACTTATAAAACACCACCTTCGATCCATTAAAAAGATCTGCCATCTCCTCGGTAAACCATTTGATTCCAAGTGACTTAATCCCTTGCATTTACTCTCGACTCAATGCCTTTGTGCCAGTTTAGGAGCTAAAATGCCTTTTAAAGTGTAGGTGTGCTGGCGCTGCAGATAGACTCCTTGATTCAGGCCAAGTTCACTTGGCACAGCTCGTTCTTCTTTTGCCACGGGCAAATCACCATAAGTAAAACATTGTACTGCCAGATAAAACAAAGCTCAATGGCAATCGAGAAGAATTTTGTGGGTTTTGAAATATGCGCTGTGGTCAGTATTCCACAAATCTTTCTTTACAGTCTAAACGGGTCGAGGGACTTGCAACCTAGACATCAGGGTAGAAGGTATTTTCTGAGTGAGGCGAATGGGGCCACTTATTTATACTGTCTAGTAGGCGCGTTTCTCGGTGATACATGACAGCATTCTTAAAGCTGTCGGTGAAAAAAGTGCATTTGGGGTGCGGTGGGACTGATCACAAGCATTAGTGACCTTCAGACTTCTCTTATCAGGTCATAAAAGCCGAGACTAGACCGTCTGGCGGCGTATTAAATGACGGGTGATGATAAGGTCTTATTACCCACCATAATAGCGGCATGTGAAATCTACTTGTAATCACGTCTGGTCTAATGGGTGGGAGTCACTGAGTCAAGAGGCTTGACTACTGTGTCAACTAGCACGAATGCCACGTCAAATTTTTGGACAATTCCGTAAACTAGCTACTTGGCTCATTAGATTGCGCCGAAATTCCCAAGCATACTATCGAAGACATGACTAACAAATTCACCCAAGCTTTTCATCAAGAGAACAGCCTAAGGGACCAGGACCGAAGTTGCTATTTTTGCGGCAAGGGAAACCAGAAGAGACCAAATGCTCCCGACTTGCTGTCAACATTTCCCGATTCACCTACGATATCTGTCGCAAAATTAGGCCCAACAATATTGCTAAGATTTTCTTGTATGAGCAGGACCTTGCAAAAGTGCGACATGCCTCTTTGTCAGCTCATGACAACTCATTACACCATTTCGTGTCACACGTGGTTTAGTTGAGTCGACAAAAGAAAGCAAGGCTGGACGGAGAATGTCCTTGACGTAAGGACAATTGTGTTTATCCCATTTTTGAACGGCAGCCTTTAAATTGGTCAGTTTGGTAGTGAAAGTGCCGGTGGCACGTTAGAACACTAAAGCATTTGGGAGCAGCGAAGGTGTTGGGAATTTGCAGAATATCCCCAATAATTTCGTAAGTATAAACACAAATTTGTCACACTCTACAGGCAGTGCATTTCATTTGAAGTACTTTGGCCTTGAAGGCAATTAAAAAGGAGTCGGTACACAAACACCAAATTGCGACAGTTTAAAAAATTGTTAAATAAATTCAAAATAAGCCAGCAACGATAAAAAGACAAAAAATGTTTTAACTGCCGATACTCCAAAACGCCAATAGGCTTAACTACACTTATGCGGTTGGAAATGGAACACTTATTGAGATACGAATTTAGTAATCTAATCTAAAGGGAAACGTCCTCCACCGTCCAAATGACCATATAAACGAGAACTCCGTTGTTGTTGAATAAAAATACATATTTCAATCTCATAGTAGACTGCATCAACCTTTTCGCCCCTCCGCGAACCGACATCCGCCATAGCGGCATATCTCATACTGGCCCTGCGGCACTTCAGCGCGTAGACTAGAAGGCCATCTCCTGACGCGTAGGCCTTATACCGCCCTCAGCGATGACTTGCGAGCTACAAAGCGATAAACTGTTGTGAGGACGTTTGTGAGTGCAATCAAACTTTTTTTGCTAAGATACGATTTGCGTGGTTTCACTCAGTGTCATCCGATTTACAAGCATGGGCAGTTGAATAGTTTGTAGAAATGAGAACCAAATTTATCCACCTAGGCAGTGAGTTGGACAAATAATAAATAAATGTTGGGCAGTAGTATAGTATCGCAGAGAATCGCATTAGTCATGCGAAAACGGACGGTAGTGCATGACCAACCGGAATCAGCTCTACTACTGATGCATCAAGGAGTTGGGAGTTGTATTTGATACTACTAGGGTCACAGCCAGGCCACGGAAGACAGGATAGACCGGTATGCTCACCCAGATCGTGTGCTGCGCATTAGGTACGCCTACCTGTCAAAACATCAGTCGTCTCAATTACTAATCATGTCTGTCAAGTTGTAACCTCCCATTCACACGTGACAAATAAGGAGGATATGATCGCGTGGTACGGAGACGTGGGATGACATGCTCGCAGATGAGCAGCGGGGAACCTTCACAACCACATTAATTTGAAGTACACCAAACTATCCCCACGTGACATCTAGATTACCACCACAGTCGGAGGCACACGGCACAATTCCCCCAACAGACGAGGAGTACAACCACGACAACAAACGCCTCATTATAATCGCACCAAAATTAACAGCACAAAATAATGCCTCCCCATGCGTTCCATTTCTGACAAAAGCTAGTTGCCGCATCTTTCCATAACCAAGCTTCACTGCCTTCCCGTTTCCCCATCACAAGTGAGAGTGACGGGAAGGTATGAGATGAAGACACAGTCCATTCAATTTTTGTTTGTATGATAGACAAAATGCGGACGTGGGTGAATGAGAAACAATGCACGAGAAGAGCACCTGGTGTGGTTTATCATCATCTAGAGGGAGTACGAAAGAGCACACGCACACAAAGAGAGTGTATGACTAAGTACAAAGAGGGAAGAGGTGAAATAAAATGGAAGGACAAAAAACCGCACACAATTGAGCCGCCAACCAACTGTCTCTGTTAATTCATAGCAGAAGTGCCGAAGTAGCGATCCCCAAAGTTTCCAATCCCGGGCAGGATGTGATAGTCGTCGGTCAGGCCGGGATCGATAGCAGAGGTCACAATGTGTGCCTACAAGGGCAGTAGGTCAAAGGTAGGTACTGTGTTGCAACGTTGATAGCACGAGGCTCTGTCTATGTCACCCTTCTGTACGCCGATAACAATGACAACTCTCATTCTATTGTACTCCATGGCTCGGGTGCTACGGTACGCACTACCGCATGGGTCTCCGATCTCCCGTGGTTCGACTGCCACGCTGGTGGCGTATAGCCCTACCCATGTCATTCGTGCTGCTGGTCTCCAGGCTCTTCTGGCATCGAGCATAGAACTGCTTTCAGACTCGTGTGCATAATAACGTCTTCAAAGAGGAGAGGACTTACATTGGGATATGTGTAGGCGACAGAATGGACACCTTGAATGGCCATAATGAGGGAGATGAGAATGATGTGATCCTCGGGCACATCGTGATCCACCAGAACTCGCATCGCCATAATGGCTGCAGCGCCTGACGCCACCGTCGTGTCCATCAGCATCACGTAGCAATCCTAATATGGACAGCAGATATACAAGCAGGCTATTACGTGTTAATTCCTGCCTTTTCAACTCCATTTCTGCTTATGTGTTTGACCGACCAAATTACAAGAGTGTAAAAAAATTACGGACTTCGTGTTTCAGCTGCACTGTGCGGTTGAAATCACAAATCCTTCATTTTCCGTAGATAATAGTCACCATCTCGGTGCTATGGTACTCGATCTTGGCCAATAATCTCGCTGTTAAATTGGAATAGTTGTATCCGGAATGCCATTAGCCTTAAAATTCTGCAGGAGGAATTCGAGTTCCATACTGATAGCAGCTATAGGCAAGCCAATTTCAAGGGCTGAATAACAAGCCTAAACGCCAAAAGAAGAAATTCCCATTGATGACCGAATCCACGGACTCACAGCGTAACACCCCTGAGGCTACGACCACTCTTGATAAGCACCTCAACCTCGTGTTTAGTATCTGAAGTGAAGCCAGATTTGGAAGATTTGACAAGATCCGTTTTGGAACTGCCTACCATATCTAAGTTGAAAGGAGTGAAGTACTGAAGAAATGATATGTCTCCCACGTCACCATTGACTGAATAGAACCCGGACAGACTGGTAAAGTAGGGGAAAAAGATTTCGCATATTAGCTTTGTGGAACTATCCTGCGAAACGTATTAAATGACTCACATAGTAAATGGACTAAATTCCCTTTGAGGAATGGAAAGACAATGGCCATCTGCAATGCATTTGCCGAAGGATGGACATCCAGATCCAGATGATCGTATCAAATGTCCTTTCATCTTGATGGGAAATCAACGCATCGGCCTCGTTGCTTGCCCGTGAATGGCTTTTTAAACAGACTGTAACAGCTGACGCAGGCGAATGACCACGAGTAGCACCGATGAAGGCACACAAAGGGAGCCAATTAGCAGAATGATATCTACTTCAATTTCACAGTTAACGACGGGCAAGATCTTCAACTTCGACACAATTCGTGTCTTTTCTATTGAGAGGTATTCAGTTTTACTGCACACTTGTTGTAAAATTGTATCCATGCTTATAAAGCGTTTTGAGAGGACCTGAACGCTACACCAGACTCAACAAGTAATAAATTTATGTTGGAGCCCTGGCTGAAGAACAAGAATATCTGACTTATATCAGTAGGTTAAGGGTAACATTTGGCTGGAGAAACTGAAAAAATGCAACGGCAACATTCAGCTTGGGCTAGTTTTGGTCAGCCCCTCATGAAAACGGATCAGACGGTGTGAGCAGAAGTGAGTCGTATGCAAATATTTTAAGGAGCGTTTTAAAAAATATTTAGACTCAACTTAACCTCAATCTGGCCGCACAAGCCAAGCACTGAAAACACGTCGATCCTAACTAGCGCCCAAGGCATTAGGAAAGAAATGAGGTAGGGTACAGCAAAGTTAACCGCACAACAGACAGCAAAGTTTATTTTGAATCGACACGTTACTAAATGCCCTTTTCAGTTGGCTAGAAGTAATAAACTCGTCAGTCTAGGTCGTCAAACTGACAATTACTACTACCACCAATACACGTTTTAATATTCGAAAAAAAACTTAATGAGCACTATCCCCAGTCATTGTACTCGCGGGGAGAGGGAGTATTGGAAGATAAAGTGGATCAAATTTCACAGGAATACATCGAACAAGAAGAGCCAAGAAAGCCGGAATTCCCACATCCAACTCAAACATTTCCCATTGACAATGCCTTTTTTACCAAATAACGTTTACCGCTTCGGGGGGGTAGCAAAAAAAGGAAGTCCACACCGTGATGATAACTTGCGACATTTGAAACAAATCGGTTGCCATTCAGAAGTTCTCTTTAACCTCGAGCAAATTCACAAACCAACCAATCAGACGTTAGAGAACGATAGATTATTCTAAGACTCCATGAAAGAATTTACCTATAATATTAATGACTCTATATCATACAATGGAACTTGAACTACCAGATCAGTAGAAAAAGACCTAAATCAAGCCCTCGAAAAACGAAACTCCAAGGCCTGACAGTTGCTGTTTTCTTGGGAAATATGTCAGCGCCAGCAAACCACAACCACCTACTTTCGAAAACACCTAACCTCTATTCCCGATAATCAGGTCCGTGCGTGAGGGGAGCCGCCCAGGTCGGATTTTACACACATGAAACGGAATGCTCCCACAATGGCAGTACGCACAGTGGTAAGGGGCAAGCGAGCCCTTTCGCGCATGCCTCGGATCAGCCCAAACAGTTAGTCAAAATGACAGACAACAATGGCAGTGCCTGGATGGAACAGGGAGTGGCGATGAAGCATCTTGCAAAATCTGCCTACATCTGCAGAGGACTTCAAGCGGAGTTTCGTTTAGCGATGGGGCACTCAGGCGCAGCCCAGCTCAGCACACCAATTACTTCGTGAACATTCAGGGTGTGGAACGCCTAAACCTGGAAATTTGACGCATAACCAATGCTGTAAAATTACGCAACAGACGGATCTATCAGCTGGATTAGTGTATAAATGTACCATTGGGAGACTATGTGGGACAAAAAACAGCTTAAATTCCCCCATATCAGCTCTTCTTTTTGGAAATTTGAAGGCCCGGACTCGAACTGAACATTAATTGTACTGTTTGGGTATATTAGGTATAGAAAAGATTGACGTAACTTTCAAAGAAATGACTCAAGTAGCGACCTCCAATCAAAGGCGATGGAAAGAAAGCTAACCTTAATGTCGCTCGGTAGACGCAGGTAATGCAGCTCCGGTTCAAGGGTCTCGGGGTTGGTTTGGATGAGGATTTTACCCAATCGCACGTCTTTGCACACCGCCGTGAGGGAGGGTTCAAAGGCCTCCCCAGCGCGCAGAATCGATACGCCGCAGATCTGGGTGTTGGGTGCCAATCGACGGCCGTGGTAAGGGATGCCCTGGGGCGTGTCGACCACAACGTCCTACAGAAAATAGGAATAAAAATTAGGTAAACAGCTGGATTATCTTCTTCCCAGTTCTAACGATTTATGCATATGGAGTGCCACTATAAGTTTTCACACTAATTACGATGTTCTTTCCAAAGTGGGCAAAAAACTTCCACAGAAGCATCGATTTATTAAAAACTTATCGAAGGAGAAATAGGATGGTGAAGAAAAAGTCGAACGCTGGATAGCCTCGGATGGCGGAGACGGATATTGTCCCGTCACAATTTCACATGAAAGAAATCAACACTGTAAGCGATGGAGCCTTGCTTCTCCATTAGGGACATAAGGCAGGGAAATCGTTCTTCCAGCACGTATGACCACAATACCGAGTGCATGGAGGAACAGTGTTACCTCAATATCAACAATTGCTTAAGCGTTTTCTTCCTTGAAGTTTGCTGAAATATCTTCAACTATCCTTATTCTCTTTCATTTAGTAGGTTCCAGTACTTTTCCGCCATTCCTCAGGCTGCGCATTCTGAAGGTACCACTTCCATCACACATGTACAGTCATTTCCACGTTTTCCGTTCATTCATAGGGGACTCTACGAAGGGGAAAATATCCTCTACTTCAAGCAAACCTGCTCACTAAAGTTGTGTGATAAAAAGTTGTTTATTTATGTTTTTCGCCAACACCAACAATATAGAGGTGATAAATCACACCAGACTGTAAGGACAGCCAGTTTTTTTTTTGAGCGAAAATAGTTACATGGCAAATACAGATACAAACATAACCAGCCCCCTCCCCCACCGTCTTCATAATTACCAAAGCAAATAAAGAAACGTTAAAACATTTGGAAACCTTAAGGAAACTACAGGGGCAGCACAAAACAATAAGGCTAGCAAGCGAATTTGTGGGTGAACCAAATGAGCCTCTATTACACCAAACTCCATCTGAAAAGCGTCAGTTTGAATTACACGACCAGTTACTGCACTTCCTACTCCCTCCATCTTAATTTCAAACGCACACATATATGGGCGGAAGGTGTTAGATGCCTCCTTCTAAAGGCCTTTTGAAAATTCTTCGCGTTTCAGCCAAACGATTTCTCACAATATAAATCGACAATCAGCACAAACTGGTAGTCACCTCATAGGGTAGAAGCCGGCAAGCAAATTCACAAATAGGTCGCATGAGCCTCTCCGCATAGAAGATAAAGGCGTCCTGATTGGTATTTCGATCACGCAGCAGGGTATGCAGACACCGTGCCTCGGGAGTGAGTGGCAGTACGTTGACTCGGGGAGGGATGATAGCGGGATCGAGAGGCGCCTCAAGGAGGCCATTGATGGTGCCATCGCCCCAAGGAAAAGCCGCTCCCTTTGTCGGTGTGTCCGGCGACGAGACGGACTTCTCACTGCCAGTCCCGTTTAATCCCTTTTGCCCGGACGCTGCTTCAGCCGCTGCCGTGGACCCATTGAGGCGGAGTTGACTGAAGGACTGGCGCAGACCGCTTGCCTGCTCCGACCGAAGGCGATGCGAATGCTAGAAGTGCAGAAATTCACCTAGCGTCGGTGTTTTTGGCAGCGATGAAGAGGCAAAGTATGAGACAGCGCTAACCTCTTTCAAGTGCTTCTCTACGACCCGAACGATTAAATCGATTGCCACGGCGTTCTCACCACCTACAGAAAGATATAAACGACTAGCTAACCTTTCCACCCCAAAAACCAAGGTATTGTTGCTATCTCTAAAACCTCTAAGGATTGTACCTCCGGGTATGATGATATCAGCCATGGACATGGTAGGTGCGATGTAAGTGTCATATGCCGGTTTCACAGTGGTGTCGTACTGGTGGAGAATGTCGGGGATTTGCCGCCCACGACAGCACAGATCACGAAGTAGTCGTCGAGATAGACGCTCGTCTGAATCCGTATCAACGAAGATTTTGAGATCCATCAACTAAGTGAACGTAAGGGAAAATACTGTTGCCCTTAGTCCCTATTTAGCGCTATAAATGGCTGGGGGAACCCGTGCTTTCGGAGTCATCACGCTTTTAAGCAGCTCTACTTCTTTGCATAGGATCTCGATAAAACAATGCATCTTTTGTTTTTGAATAAGGGACCAGCAGGTGAGCAAACGGGGTCATTAAGATTGCCAGATGAGGCATGATCCGCACTATGAACTTGTGCTCACCTGCAGTGCTTATTGGTTAAGCTTGCTAAAATCTTGACGAAATAATGCATTCATTACAAGGTTATGCTGGCTCAAATGAAGTAAATGTGTGGAAGTTACGAGAAAAAAAGGTGGCATAAAGAAGCATAAAGTAAATGAAAAAAACCTATCCGTGCAAGGCATTGGAAGCTCAATTTCCTACAACAACATAATACGAATCTTATGAACCACGAGTATGTAACATACCTTAGTTAGTTCAGGAAAGCAGAAAGCCATGATACCCTCAAAGATAACCACATTGGCACCGTATAGGGTTCGCTGAAATGTAGAGATAAAACACCAGATGTCCATGTGAACACTGTAAGTGACCACTGCAACATGGGGTCGTTTGCTTAAAATACGAAACAAAAAACTGGCCATGCGCAAAGAAGTAATGAAAAATGTACAGCGATTAACGGAAGCTACTGACCAACGGTGGACGAAATCTACACCCCAAGTCACGTTCCTTGAAGTGTGACACTTTAAAAACCTACCGAAGCAGGTTAGAATAAGTGATTACAGTAGTTAGAATTCCTGAAACCCATTGCCAGCAAGCATACACAAATATGTAACACAACATTTCACTTGTGCTCCTAGTATCCCAACTCTTCGTTAAGATAATAATAAGACAATTTCAACACTTGTGCCTTGCAGTGCCTTCAGAGATAAATCAGGGGCTACTAACCAAACACCCACTATTAAGAGACGTGAACCCGAATCTGCAAGATAAAAGTACAATGATAAAGCTAAAATGATCCGTCAGAGACCCACCGTTTTGGCAACACGAGAATGCGTAGAAAAGTCGTACTCCGGAACCTGAATGCTCTTGCCCTCCTTTAAACGAGACAGATGGTTGGTGAGAAGCTTGATGTCGATTGCAGAGGGATGGTCAAAGTCGTAGCGACCCTCCTTCGCCAATTGCTTCTCCTCCGCTGAGAGCACCTGTTTAGTGAAGAACAGTCTCAAGTGCCACCCCATCATCGTGAAAAGACAAAATCATGCTGAATAGAGACACACTTACACATTCTCACTTGCACTCTCAATATGAGGCGAGAACCCCATAAGGGTATTGTTTACGGATCAGAAATCAGTACGATATTTGTTGGCACTAAGCCACAAAGTTAGGTGTAAAATTTACAAAACATTTCAGTAAGAGAATCATCTGATTTATTAATTACAGAATTTCGATGAGTTTAGAATATATATATCTGTAAGTGTGGATCACGGCTTCATTGACCCAGAACGCAATCAGAGCACAAGTTAAGGTGAGGTTAGGCCTACTTTCTTTGCATAACAGCGGGTATCTGTAAAACACAGAAGTACTACAGATAAAAGTTATCGCTAACTATTTTAAACTGCCGATGACATTAGTGGATAATAAAAGCTTGGAACAATCACACGACAAGAAAGCACGTGGGGTTATCGTTGTGCATACTTCTAATGCCCTTGCCATCAAATTGGTGAAATCAAACTGAACATCCTTGAAAATCTAGTTATAAGTTGGCAAAGTATATCAAACGTTCTACAACTTCGCTGAGATAAGTTGATTACCTGCGCAGAAACCATAGAGCAAAATGCATAAAAGACAACCATGGCGATTTATCCAAACAATTACAAACGTTCTCAATGCAAATAACGAAGACTTGGTGACCAGACAATACGATAAGGGAGACGTATGCGATCGGCAGATGCGAATGGACACAACCGATTAATTTGAACTGGTCGAGGGGGATTAAAAGAGAAAATCAGACCACAACATAGGCCTTTGGTTATTTACATAAGAAATCATCGCAGCTTACCCAGCAGAGATGATTTGGGAAGTGAAATAGTGTGGAGGCAAACATTTCGAACTAACATGCACATCGAATTGACATGATTTCTTAAGCTCAGGGGTTCACTTCGCCCAAGGATTTAATCAAAATTTGCCGACAGATAAAAGTTTATGGTGCGGAATCAGCTAAACATCATAGTATCAAAAACAAGCTCTCGAAAAGAATATTATAACAGAACCGACTACATAAATGCCCAAATGACTGCAATAACACAAAGCGGCATTTACAAAAACTGAAGCATTAAATTGATGTTTGGTCGAAAGTAAACACTAAAACCTAATAATACACCAAAATTATGTGGAAAAACCAGCAAAGCCAAAAGAGTGCTACCTTGTAATAGGAATCCATACTGAGTATGCTGACCCAAGAAACGTTAAGCCTTTCGATGATTCTCTGAGCCACAGTGGTTTTACCACTACCGGAGCCACCGCAAATGCCAACGACAAAACATTCATCGATCTGCCCCTCACGCGTGTACCACGGTGGCCGACCCCGCGTGAAGACAGTGCGTCCGCCCACCCGCAAAACGGGTTCTGGGGCGTTCCAGTTAGAAGACAGAAGTCGTACTCGTTGGCTCTAATAAAAAAAGGGCTTACACAAAGTACCAGCAGCAAAAACGGCACGAAATACTTTAATAAAACTGAAGCCCTCCATTAAAGCTCCATCTCATGGAAACAGCCCACAATACTTACGGGAACGGCCTCAAAGCTCGCTCTATCTGGCATTGATAAGCCTTTGCTGAAAAAGCAAATCACGAGTAATTACGTAACGGAGTTAGACGATGCGTCAAAGAAAAGACATTCATACCAGTCCTCAGCATCGGAGTCATCAGACGAAAGCATGCCCGGTGAATACAAATTTGTGGACTCAACCGACGCGCCAACAATTTCAATGAGATGTAACTAGATCGGATAATCAAAAAGAGGGCTATGCAAGCAAAATACTATTTATTTAAACCATTTTAACAGCTAGGTAAGTTAAGAGCAAAGTGGAAAGTGAAGAGCCACATTCGATAAAATATGAGTAGGAAATGGAAACAAGCAGTCATTAACAAAGAGAGGTTAGAAAATTCAAAGAAGGATTAGAGCACATTCAACAGTTTATCAAAGCCACTTCTAAAAAGTGTGTATATTTTGTTTTTAGTCTTTAAAAGGCAAAATGTGCACCAAATTAATTTGCGCAAAATAAACATCTATTTTCACGTGAATCATTCGCCGTTTTACCATCTGCCGCCAATTTTAAGATCTTGATCAAAGGGAACAATTTTGTTAAAAGATTACCTTATGCTAAAGGAGTAATTTAAAAGGTTGCAAAACTCTTTTAAGGAACAGGGATTTGTATCCTTCGTTCAGGTATTGCCTAGGCGTCTACTACGGTTGGTAAGCCTCTTTCTTACGTTAGTAATGTAAACCTTGTCCTCGCCTCGTCTCACTGTAATGCCTTCATAGTAATCTGAGTTGTATTGCCGGAAGTGGAACGGGTCAACGTAGATGAATTGGATCCCTGCCTTAATGGGCATGGGGCTAGATGTGCTTGCCCTAGCAAGCCTTCTGTATGCACTACAATGAGCTTTTACTTCTTTGTGCAAGGTCAAAATTTATAATTTTTCCTATGTTGACTCACACTGCATGCTCTAGAGTGTGGCAATTCGGTACTTTAGCTTCCGGTAAAAAATATTATCTGATGCTCTCCTTTTTTGGATAGTAAGCAATTTAAACAGCAAAGCACCGGTGAATGCATATATTTTAGTCCCGTATGCAGGGAGGCATTTGTAATACGATAGTGGTTTCTCCCTCGGTTCTGGCTAGGCGCCACTTTTGTACTTTGAACTAGCCCCCTTGTACCTCGCCAGGTGGGCTGGCCTTTGGGCCATGCCAGTAGCCCAGACACCTTCTCCGTGCTGAATACATATATTCTGCCCGAGTATTGTGTCTTCTTTCGTCTTCAGGCAGTCTCGGGACGCTACACATTGACACTGACATGAGGCATAATCACAGTGCCTGGCATGGGCGGACCAATCAGACTGATCTTCCCACCTGTCTATTATTCTGTGAATAGTCGGTCTTTACAAGTAGCCTTCGTTCGAAGTCTTTACCATCCCCTTCCCTCCTATGCTACCCGATTACTTATGTGAGCGCTGAAAAACCGATAAGTTTCGTACCAAGAAGAGTTGAAGTACTAAGCGTTTATTTTTTTCGGTGGAACTTCTTACCACACCTGCGGTATTCATTCGGCTGCTTTGCCTGATGGCCGTGGCCCTCTTCCTGTTGGTCTAAAAAAAGAGGAATTTTTGAGGCATCATAGTCAGACTGGATGATTAGGATTGTATTCTCGCATGTCTTGACCCAAACAAAGTTACTAAAATCTGGACTCTTCATTGTAGGGTTCAAAAGCAACGGTTGTAATTCTTAACGCAAAGCGATTAAGAAGGGGACGTTTTTTACCCGTCACATCCTACTTTGCCTATATTTGCCTAGTTTATGTCAAAAATCAATAGCTATTTTTATTCGACTCATTTATATAAGGGAAAAACAATGAAGCGTCCTTCTAAGAAACCGCGTTTGGCGTAGTGCAATCAACGCGCAGACACTAGCCTTGTACATTTGCTTTACTAGAGTAACTGATGAAACACGTTACAACTTAGGAGTGTTTTAATCCTATTTTGAGTATTTTGTCAACCAAACATCCTACTCCCTCCAGAAGAGGGGTGGTGCGTGTGGGTAATTGACTAGTAGGCCTAATCTCGATGGTATTCATCGCGCATTGATGAGGCTCATTCTACCTGGGTTGATTTTTTTCCGCATACGAATGTTGTTCGTAAAGTATGTGCATTTAGCAAATGAAAGTTATCTTTAAAACATTTGAGCTTTTAATGATGGTGCATTATATTCCTCTTCTGTTTTAGGGTTGTCCACATCGACAAAGCTTTTAAGGTGTCGTAAAAATACAAATAAATTATCTGAAACAATAAAGACATTAGTTGTGATTACTAAAAGTCGGCGCTACAGTCTTGCTGGGATTTCCAGCCCTTGATTATTGGAGCGCATTTCCATTTGGTGTGTGCTGTTCCTTAGAATGCGTTTGTTTAGTGTTCTGTCACGTTGTGTCATTTTACGTCATTCAAGGCTTGAATTTTCTTCGCAAGGTTTTACTACTATTTAAAATTACACACCATCTATAATTTAGTGTCTCTAAAGCGGTTTTACAGGAGCGTTTGGGTAGCAAAAGGTGTTTGCACGGGTAGGGTTTTGCCTGACCATACGTAACCCCATAGCAACTAGTAAAGGTTGATTGATAGCTCTAATATTGTTCATTGTATTACTCTAACTTTCATAATAGACTAAGTTTGTGTGTAGGTACCTGTATATGATGTTTCACTACACCACTATCACTAGGTCTCCATCTATACGTCTTCATCATTCGAATATTGGACCGTTGTTTTGGTGTTATAAACTACATTTTGAATAAATGCTTTTGTTAATTTTGCTTCTAGTCTTGGATTTTGTTCTCTAGCTGACGGTGTCACAGAGACTGGCTACGAGGTATTTCTCGACAAAAGCCGTCTACGTACACCCGGAGGGAATATCTTTAGCGTCCCACACGAGGGCTTAGCTCTCGCTGTTGCCAACGAATGGGACTCACAACAGGAATATATTGAGCGCTTTACTCTACCCCTGGTTAGTTCTCTCTACAATTCGCTTTCACTACCTCATTTAGACTACCATCTGTAGCCATGTCATCGACAATCCAACCGAAAGGTCCAAGGAGGTGATCGTCAATGGGATAATGGAGTATGCTGACACCGACACTATTTGGTTGGTTCAGTTTGTGCGCAAAACAATGCATTGATCACCTAGCCTTCATAGCTAAATTACCATACTTATTGTTTAAAGTTACAGAATCGAGACTCCAGAAGAGCTTCTTGTCGAACAGGAGTCTCAGTGGGGTACGGTTCTCGATTTCATTGAAAATCGATATCGCTTTCGCCCTCCCGTCACCACTGGTTTCTGCCTCACTCCCGTCCCTAAGGAGTGTCGGGATTTTATTCGCCGACACCTCCTCTCTATCAATCGATGGGGACTTGTGGGTTAGGTTTCTTATCTCACAGTTCTCCCTTATCCGCACGTGCGGTGGATTCTCCATTTGTTGTCTGTCTTTAGGTCTTCAGACGTGCGTGGAGAACCTCAAGTCACTCTGGTTGACCTTGGCGATGGTGGATGGTTTCCTGACCTCTCAGCGTGCCGTGGAGTTGTCTCGATTGGAGCAGAATTTCCAGGTAGGCCGCTGTCTCATCTATCAATGTTTTTTGGTGGTAAAAACCACGTCAAATGTTTACTGTATGACGTTGTTGGTTGTAGGAGAGACGATGGGGCTCCGTGGAGTGGTTCCATGAAGTAGACGAGGTGGAAGTGAACACACGCGTGTCCGCCGGGCTGTTGGTCGTCCTAACTAGCCATGCGCGACGCACCGTCAAAAAAAAGTCCGTAAAGGGAGTAGCGGTTACCAATTAAACTCCCATTACAATATCAACCCTCCTTTCCAAAGGTGCTTTGGTTCTTGTGTAGGTCACGGAGTTCCATCAGTTGACAGAGTCCATGATTCCCTTTCATTTGGAGTGCCTCAGTTATAATGCGGACTGCTGGTTCAGATTACGATAAGGGTGAGGAATTCCAAGCAGATAGTACCCAGGTTTGGTCTTGGTTACTGTCTCATGCTTAAGTGCAATGTGTGAAATCGCAACGCATTGTAGTGGTTATGCAGTTGCTTATAGTGATCCAGAGTGATTCCCGTTCTCCTATGTGGATGTGTTGTTACACGAAATGAAAGTGAGATGAATACGGGACGAGGGTAAATGTGAGATCCTGCATAATTGGGTGAGGTGGTAATGCATAGGGCTACGTTGTCACCGAGCTCACCATTTTGATTGGTTGGCGGTGGGTCGTTGATGGTGCTGGTGACCTCAGGAGAGGAATCGGCCGTCCCTCGTCACAATTGCGATATTTTTAAAATTGGGAAGAAAATATGTCAGTGCTAGCCTGGAGTGGGGGGTTATTAATTCCAGCGAACGGATTATTCTTAAGGTCGAATTTTCCAACAAAGTAGGTAGGTCAAAATTTATGCTCGTGGAAGGGCGGATGTAATTGATGGAACGCAGTGTATATTCTAAATGCTCTACTTACGGGCCTTCCTGTGTTTAAGCTTTCCAGGAATTGTCTACACATTCAGATGATTAAATGTGGTTCTCACTCCTTTAAACTCAATCTCTTTTGACTTTACAGACTCAGTAAAAGTGGTGGCTACTTTCTAGGTTCAAATTCGCAAGTTGTGATTACACCGTCCTTCGAATTGAAAGGTGCGTACAATGGAGCTATGTGCAATCGCCATAATTACTACAAAACTCGCTTTCCCATCTCCTCTGTTGTCATTTTACTGCATAATCTTCTAAAGAGACTTCGCGTACGTTTCAACTGTGCGCGTTCCGTGGTGGTATCTCCATCCCAACAGGTTCATCCTACTTGTTATCACATTATAGCAACCTATTCAGTATAGTAAAAGCACGCACGTGAGGCGTCAGTAAAACATCCAAAACGGAAATAGATTACATTTTATTGCCATTAGCTGGGTAAACAGCCCTTACGTAGCTAGTGTCCATCTTTGCCTGAATACCTCTTTCGCATCGCTTGTATGAACATTTAAATGTAGCACTTAAGTAGTGGAAATAAGAGAACGAGAGAACAAAACGTCCAAATGATGCATCTTGAGCCGCA
>NW_020170412.1:48351-73561 GCF_000524195.1 Echinococcus granulosus | reverse complement strand
TCATCGTTTATCAAATGGGTTGAACATCTACTCGGACTAAAAAGTGCTTTTAATGTACACTGTTACAGTTGGATAGCCAAAAACAAAATAACTAAATTTCACGAGTCTTCAGCACTGTAAGCCTACTTATTGGCCATCCATTCAATCCTTCGAAGCTCGCAGAGTAAAACCGAAGAAATGAATGAAAATGATTGCGCAAGGATTGGGCAAGTGGATTAGGACATTGAAATGATAGGAAATCGTGGTGACTGTTAAAATTGCTGCTAGAGGTTTTCTTTTCGTGTGTCATCAATGGCAGCAGGCAAGGTACCTAGCGGCCCAGCGCTCCAGTTTTCCAGCTGTGCTCTGGCGTCCTCACCTCATTCGTCGATTGTAATAGAAGCCTCAGCATCAACGAAGTGAAGTAAGGAATTTAGATAAAAGTTATTCAGATTTAAGAAGAAGGTGATTGGAATTACACGAATACTAAATTCTCGGTGCGATTGGCTAAATGGTCGTCACCTTAATAGGACGGTTAGCCTGATCTGAGCCTACCACAGCTAGAGAACCTAAAATTGCACAAATGTACATACTGGGCCACTGAAGTGATCGAGTGATTTAAGTAGTCTCCACTAGACAGGTATGTACGCCCTCTTCATACGTCCTTTGCTTAACCATATGCGTCGAAAAATGCTGACCTTAGTATCGAGGCCATGCTACTGACCACCTAGTGTTACTGAATACGTGATTGAGGCCTTAAAAGGGCAGAAGCTTGAGCACAGTAAAGGTTTTTAGTAGCAAGTTTATTTTTAACACCTTGATAAGTTGAAAATCGTTTGTTTAATAGGGATAAGGTGTCATCAATCTCGCTTTGAGCCCCAAGACAGCAGAGGCACCGTTTATTGAGAATGAAAAGCAAGTGGAAGGAAATAGACAGACTGGAAATTGGGAGAGTTGTACTCGCTCCTTCACGTGTACTGGCTGTGGACAGGGGCAAGTGTCTACTTTGTACATCGTTTGGTACCTTAGCTGTTGTCAACGTCAAAACGCATTGACAGTTCCTCGATCATCACATATTACTATCACTTCAGTGTTAGCCTAACTGCTTGATCCCAGTTCTTGTGAACAACAAAGGTGGGACTCACAAATGTGCACATGGAACTCTAATATAAAAGGGACCCTAAATCTCTTGTAAGAAGAAACCCAGACTAGTAGAGAATATGACGACTTTCTCAACTCTTCCATCTTCATCGTGCAGTCAACCAGCACTAAATATCCAAAGGCTTCTGGTCTTTGGGCACTGAAGCAATAGCACAAGAATCTTCTTACCTATGTCAGCGGAGAGAGCACACGAAGAACCAAATGAAGCTCTGTTTGTATATCTGCACCCACCTGTTTTTTCATATTCCGATATCACGGGCTCAATGTGAGGATGACGACGCCCTTACGTTAAAAGTTAACTTCTCTGATGTCCAATGTTTTGGTTTCATGCACAAATAAATGACCGAGTTGCTGCAACCAGCACCTCTGTCTATACACTTTGCTGCGTCGATTTTTTCCTTTCCATCTGGTGTTATTGTGAGCAAACAGTTATTTACTAACTCTAAAGGAATATAAGCGATTGCCTACGAGTTGTACAAATAAGGAGGTCAGGTTGTGGTCATCCCTACAATTACGGGAGGTGCTTCAGGTTCTCATTGACCTGTGGCCTACCGAAAAGCTCTCGGTCAATGTGTATCACTAGACTCCAGGATCACTCTGGTACTCACCTCTCGAAACGCTGTTTCCCAGGCTTAAAGGGTTTGTGTCGACCTGTCAGACCCCGGTTTTGAATTAGTTTAATGTTCTCAAAAGAGCACAACTGTTGAAATTACAAACCTAGGCAGCTTGGATAAAAGACTCTGGGTTTGTGTGGATGCCAGCGCATTTGGGACCCACTTACGCATAAGAGTTGGATGGTGAATTTTAGTACCTTATTTTCGACTTCCTACTGCGCCTCTGTAGTTAGTTCTCCCTACCACTGATCTTTGCATCTACAATAAATAATTTTTTATAGTTCTGGGTATTATAGGCCTACTTGTTGGATATTCCATAAATTTTCCATATAGGGTGGGACTTCTAGCTACGTAAAGTTAAAACGAGTAGGTTTAATAGAAATGACCGGCTAGCCACTCTTGCGTAACACAAGGATATTACAAAAACACGTAAAGTCTACGCATTGCCGATCTCTCATTCCAGAGCTTGGTACCCTACATTATTTCTTTGGGATGAAACAAGGCCTCCGCAGTTTTGTTGATGACCAAACCCTACCGACAAATCTAGCTTCTGATTGCTCAGAGTGAAGCCTTCTTGTTAGCAATGAGGAAGCGCTTTCGACTCAGGTAGGCGTTCCTTTTTATTTTCAAAAATTTGGGATTTTGGGAAAATTGGAAGGATAAAGACGGCAATGAGATTGATGCATATCTTATCAGCGGCGTTGGATTAAAAACTTTGGACTTTATAAATGAACACGACAATGATGCATAGTCAAAGCTTAGAATGATTGTTGTCAAGGCTTCTAAATGCACATCAGTTTATTTTTAACACACCTTTAAAACAAGGCATAGGAAAACAGTAAATATACGGAGATAAATATGGTGGCTTGTATACCATCCCAGTAATCCATTAGTAGTAGCATTTTTCGCATAAAATTAATTCTCCCTAGCGCATTCCTTTGCTGCACTGTCAATGTCACAAGGACTTGATGCTCACATACAGTGTAACAACTTGCTGCCCCATCGACTCGAAGTTAAATTGCTCCGGCAAATCTCCTCAAAGACCGGAGGTACGCTACACTTGTTTAAAGCTCTAACTACGGCTACACTGCTCAGTAGCGTATCAGGTTGTACCAGGAAATGAGTGTGTTTGGGATTTGTCAAAGAATTCCAATTTGTCTTTGGTCTGAATTCAAGGGAGGAAATCAAATCGGAGCAGTCCACCCTCGACCTCAGCATCACTCTGAGCCCCATCAAAGGGGATCGCTTTTTTATAACATTTTAGCGTGTTATACGATACGAGAATGACAGTAAAACAAGAAAGGAGTTGAAAAGAGAAATAAAAGAGGCCAGGGGAAACTCAAGGGTGCAAGGTTTCCTACTTTGTGTAATCGCCAAACGAGTTGGAAAATAAAAGTGCTCTTCTCTCAGGGGTACATGTGTCGCATCAAATCACCCTTCCCTGTTTTGTTCATAGATCTTCAATTATTCAGGCCTTCTTTTATTCGGTGTTACTGAGCCGGTTGAATTTTTTACATATGTAATTGTAGCCGACGTTTTGTCACAGTGTCGGCAGTTTGAATAACATTGGTCCTACGATTTTATTCACAAAGTATTTTTACTTTATTCAAGAAATGAAGAAAGGAAAAGTGTCCCAGTGATTACGTTCATTTCCTATAATTTGCCTAAATCATTGTTAATATAGAAGAAAAGATAATTTTACAGTAGTCTTTAACAAAAATCGCAAGTAGCAAATACTTCTCAAATATGTTAATTGGGATGATTTTTTAAGTAGAGGTTGTAATCTAAGTTAATTAACGTGAAGTATTTCAATGAGGCAAGTGATGAGAAAGCAGGAGAATCTTGATTTTTTTCCTTCTGTGCGGATGCTGACAGTGCATATGCTATTATCATAAATAAAAAATGGTGTTAGAATTGAAATACAAGAGCCGAACAAGGGCGGGTAAAGGTGCATTAAATAACCATTCAACTGAAGCAGACGAGAGATTGGATTTCGATAGGAGATCTAACAAGAAAAGTAGTTAGCGGATATGATTTTTAAGATATTTGTCTCAATGCTTAACTTCCAAGTCTGAATAAGTAAGCTTAGGCGGAATTTTTACCTGACCATCAAACACAATTGGGCTAGCTGCTAATGTGGAATAAATAACCAGTTAACCGACCAATGACAAATCAAAGTGTAGCGTCCCGAGACTCCCTGAAGACGAAAGAAGACAAAATACTATAGCAGAATATATATTCAGCACGGAGAAGGTGCCTGGGCCATTGGCATGACCCAAAAGGCCAGCCCACCCAACGAGGTACAAGGGGGCTGATTCAAAGTACAAAAAGTGGCGCCTCACCAGTACCGAGGGATAAACCACTATCGTATTACATAGCCTCCCTCCTCTTTTGAGCGTCGTCCCTGGCGCTCCCACGTCAGCCATTACAACGTAGTCGGTGTTGTAAACACCCACGATCCGATCGTGCCAGTCACCAAATTAGCATGCAAATGAGGAGATACTTGACCTCAATGTTACTGATCCCTCTTGGCAGCTTTACTGGATCCGGAGTTGCGTGTGGTTTAGGAACTTGATCCAGGACGGGGAATTGCACCGGCCATCATGCGTATCCGTAGATGGATGTAAGAACACTGGCCTAAAAGTGGATTTGTGCAAGGAAGGACGGGATTTGATACAGGTCCATGAGGGGTGGTAGGGAAAGTCTGTAACGAAACTTCCAGATGGTTCACGACTAGTGTCGCCTCAGTTGTTAATAGCTTTGATGCAGAACACGGGACTAGGATAGATGCTTAAGGTAGACGTCAACCTCAATCCTTCTATTAGGGGTCATCACCATTCTCCCATCCGTAGCATATGTACTTCATCCGCTTCACTAAGTTTTATCAAGCAGCAGTGAAAATCAGGATACACGTCTTTCAAGATCGAGTTCACTTTCCGCTGCCACCAATGTAGCGTCCCGAGACGCCCTGAAGACGAAAGAAGACAAAATACTCGGGCAGAATATATATTCAGCACGGAGAAGGTGTTTGGGCTATTGGCATGGTCCAAAAGGCCAGCCCATCCAACGAGGTACAAGGGGGCTGATTCAAAGTACAAAAAGTGGCGCCTCACTAGTACCGAGGGATGAACCACTATCGTATTACAAAAGAATGGATGAAAAACCCAATACAATGGCTTCTTTGGAATTTCTTCAAAATTTCTTAATTAAAAAACTCATCTATCTAATGCAACCGTTGAGGCATCCCTGAGATAAAGCTGGTGAAAGAAGTTTTCACATTGAAAATCGAAGGAATATACCTTTCTTTTAGGTTATACCTACGGCTCTGCTCACCTTAAAGCCAATGACTTATATCTAGGGCCTTTTGGAGCCAACTTAAATTAACATAGTGACCATTACAGGCGAGAGAGGTGACAAAAGTCTATTGAGGTGGCTTTTGAATGTTAGGTTGCTACCTTTCTTCCTGTTGGAATTGATGGCTCTGAAAAGAAAGCACTTAAACAAAATAATTTAGTCAACTTTTTTCCTTTTAAAGACACTTAGAATTGACCGCAAAGGCCATAATAGCCTTCGTAGGTAATATAGAAGTGGACTGAGAGAACCATATCATACATCCCCCTCTCAGCAAAGGACTTCCTTCTCAATCAATCACCGTTTTGATTTGAATACAATATGCCTTAAAACACTAAAGTGGTAGACTGGAATAAACAATAAAGGGGCAAAACAAGGGGCGGCACAACCCACTTTATCTTTGTTCTGTTTCTCATTTCTTTAGATTCTTGGAAATTCGTCCCCTTCCACTTTTCTCTGAAATTTGCCAAGTTGCTAAAGCCCCATTCATCCCAATGACACCTTCATGTAAGTATCAGAGCAGTGCTATAATCACATTTAACCTGTATCCATAATATCCACACATGAAGGGCCTTGACTAGGGAAAGAGATCCATCTCAAGTTACGGATGCGAGAGCGATCTCACACTGTTAACACTGCAGGATGGCCATTCGCTGACATAAAATTGACGAGGTCCTCCCACTTTCACTAGGTAAAACTCTCTCCAAACGCATACCTTACCATATACATTTTGGGAAAGCTGAACTAGTTTTGTGAAGTGTGGATTTTCTGAGTCGAAAACTAACTGCATTGCATTTGTAACAGATATCACGTATGCCGGCATCGGGTTAAAAGCAAAAATAATTGTGCAGGAGATTTGATGCTCTGCAGCATAAAAAAGGAGAAAGTGAAAAAGAAAAATGCCTGCCTAGTTTTGTTACATTGCAAAGGCGACATCAAACAGTATTCCTTATTTGAATTCATCTTTTACATTGTGCTACTTGGCGCTTAGTAGTACTGTTACGGAGCTTTCAAAATCGAATCGTAGATGCCGACGTGGTAGCCAAATAGGGTTAGGAGCCATGCAATGGCATTTCATCGCGCACTACTGACCAGCATCTCATTTGCACGCTTTAAAAGTGTTGCATTTAACTTGCACAGGTGAGTTTATTTTCAGGAATGATCAAATTTAATTAAAAGTTTTATTCTTTCTTGATGACGATTTGAAGGACAGTTAATGTTGGTGCATGAGCTTAAGTGATTGCTTATGTTTTATGAACTTGTCAACTATTCTCACATTAAATTAATAACAGTTTGCCCCACTTTCTGTTAGCATGATTCTCTGCAATTTGCCTTTTTATTGTTGCCTAGAAAAATTCCAAACACAAGCGCATATTATTTACTTCATTCCGCAGAAAGGGTTTGATAAAGCAGCTTTAATCTGGCGAATGAATAGCCGTATGAAGAAATCTCTCATCTCACCACGCCTTGACTCAAACTAAATTTCGTGCCAGCTTTAGAGAGGCAATAAAACTAGCTAACAAGACACGCTACATGAAGAGCACGAATTGATTCATAGAATATGAGAAAGAGGAAAGCTGTTATTCGCTTAGATTGGTAGTACTTACTACAACCCAATCGAAAAAATTGCCCAAGGGAGTTGCAAAAGGAAAGGGCAGTCACCTCAGGTGGCATTTTCAAATGCAACGCCGTGTCGTCCAAGCATTGATCAACTTTTGAGAGTCACATTGGTTTACATAAAATGGTGAGCTAAAGAGAACCAGTAAAAGCCATTAGAGGTGAACAAAAAAGAACAATAAAGTACGGCGAAAATTAAAAACTGGTGTTATGTAATAAAACTACTACCTCTGAAGGACTCATTTCTTTCGTTTTCAATAAATATTCCCTTCATGCACAATATCTTCGACTTTAAAGATTCTTTTCTGCTAGCTGTCCTCTCTCAAGTACTCAAAATGACACTATGCCTTAGGAATGAACAAAGAGGCACTTTAGATTTTTCTCTACCTTAGAGGGCCTATTAGACAAGACCAAAGAAAGGCGTATATAAGGTAAATTGGATATATCCAAGAATTGCATTGCTTTAACACCTGCTACTTTCTGTTCGCCTATTAAATTGGCAAAAAAGGTGGAACAAAATACTCTCACAGTTCACTGCTCTTCCTCTCTAGTGGCCATCGTAAGGATTCATCTTTTTCTGACTTGTAGGAGCACTTCTTTCAAATCCGATGTTGCGTCCAATATAGGACTGAGGTTTGTAAACGAAATATCAACAAAAATGAGCACATCTGCGGTCACTTTGTCATTGCAGCATATTTGGGACATGACTGTTTCATCATATCATTTTAACTGATTGCATAAGGTCATATTACAAATGAGCCATATCTTAGGAAATTCGAGAAGTGCCAGTGGAGCCCTTTACTTTGCTAAAGCAATTGTCGGTGTCACATCCAAAAAACTGATAAAAGATTAGGAAATGGGTGTTTTGGTCAATTCTTTTCCGAGCCAGATTCTAGTAGTGAACGTCGTAGTGAGCACCTCTAGGTAATAAGATGAGCACTTAGTGAGAGGATGTGTCAAAGTCCTGATAAGGAGTTAGCGATGGACCGTGTGATATTTATAGGCAAAGAACAATAAGGGTATACACCGAAAACCATCAAGCCGTGCTGGACCATTATTCGATTATTCAAAATATCCTGATTAGGAAAAAAGAATAATGCATAGTTTAATGGAATGAGGTTTTGATCGCTAAATAGATACGTTTCTGAAAATGCTTTAGAGATTCAGTGGGAAAGGATAGTATCGGAAGTGCACCACAAAAGTATAAAGAGCATTGCAACCACATTTAGCCCCTCATCTCGATTTTTAACGTTTGGAAGACATTAAACATGCGTGTCAAGAGAAAGATTTATATGGGCTGTTACATGTAAGATTTTTAATTCAGCGACACCGGCTTAGTATCATCGCCTCAAGCCCACAACGTGGGTAGGAAACAGAATAAATTACCATAAATATATTCAACTTGCAGTGTGTATTCCTGTGATGTGCTGCCTCTTCAACCACACACGAATTGGAATGAAGCGGAAAATTTGCAGGAGAGTGAGTAAACACGAGACCTTTTACCCAACGGGACTGGCATCGACTAAAGCAAATGACAATGTGAACAGTCGAGTTCGGCCATTGTTTGCGTAATTCTGTGGACACCGTTCATTTTGGACTATGCACAAGGAACAATTATGTGGAGAATGACGAAAGGCTCATAGATCAACTAAGATCTTACAAGGACATAGTTTGACCCAGTATATTCTCATTATGTTACCTTTCCGATGCGAGGTGAGAATGGTCCATTCAAAATATGTTTGTTGATAAATGCAAATGATTTCTCAGCAGAGTAATTTCGACTCTTCACCATTCAATTGTTGGTGTTTGCAATGTTTTACCACTTGTAATAGTTCCAATATTGTTAAAACAATGCATGTAAATTTAATGATGTGTGTATTAATAAGAAAAGGAAACTAAGTTGTGTCTTGCTGGCGAATTGCCTTTAAATTGGCGAATGTGCATGCGCCTTGAATTCTGGACAATTCCGAAAGTTGGATTAGAACTGAAATTAATAAGCTTATGACATGAAATAATGTGTAGTCTCACTAAGCCACCTGGAGTGGAAAACGTACCAGCTTCCACTTTATATGTTGTAATATATGATTTTTAAAGTACTCTTTTGGTCTGAAGCGGTCAAAATGTACAGATTTTTTGCCCTTTAGGGAAGGAACCTGCCCCGAACTCCATGCATTCAATCCTCTGTACACTCTGATAACACTTATCCAATCAAAGATATCCCCATCCAATCAGTCTGCCAGTCATTATAGTTAAAATTTAGAGGTGAAAGGGAGATATGCTAAAATTTATAAAGCATTTTCTATTCAAGGCCTCACTGAAACCCTGCTGTCGGTGAAATATTGTCACGAGTCGAAGACTAAGCAAGATTTAATAGTGATTTTTGCATTCGAGAAAAAAAAAGATTTGTTGCGCCATTTCATGCAAACTGGATAACACCGCTAGTCATCGGCAACGCAGTCTATTGTAATTTAATATTATGGTATTATTACAGGTTGAATTTTGTTTAAAATTAAATATGCAAATCTCGTACTTCATTAAGAATTATTTTTGTCGACTAGTTTTATAAAGCCTATTTATCTGTTTAGCGGTTGGTAAACAAATTTTTAAATCCTTTTTAGTACTAAGTCAATGTCAGACACAAGGCTAAAAAAATTATTTCAAAATGGTACACTTGTTCGACATTTCGTTTAGTAGTGTATTTAATTACGGGGAAACATCTGCAGCATGAATACAGCTGTCAATCTCCTCTGTACGTTAGCAATATGGCACTTTTTCCTTAATATTTTGCTCTTCTTTGGCTGGAGGGAGGAGTTGGAGAGCTACACTAGCTATTGTCAGCTGCAGCTTTTGCCATATACTGATCTAAGCCAACAGTCGCATAATGAAGCAAAGCATCCTAACTTTGCGTGCTTCCCATTGTTGACAGGGTGTCTGACTGAGAAACGCACAAGAAATGCGTTACGTCGCCTTTAGGAAGAGTGCAGCATATTGAAATAATTCAACCGAACCATCGTCAATGTTGCAACAAATGAAAACAAGCTAAAATTAGGGGTTTGTGCCTTTTCAAAAGCTCCAGTAAAAATATTTTCCCTAAAAGAAGCCCTTATGCTATTGCCAACAACTTAACAGCTAATGTGTTAGTGATACCTAGTATTGTCAGCGCTGAATTTCCCTGTCAGGACAAACGGATTAGAGCAACAAAAATGGAAAAAGCATAATCTCATTTAAAATAAACGATTATTTTAGGATTCACTAAAGATTGGGAACTCTCATTCTACATCCTTTCCTCCCAAACTCCGTTCCACCTAGGCATGACAGAACAAACGGTTCAAGCAAAAAAACTATTGTGTTTAATAATCGTTGATGTTTGCAATAAGACTAAGGTGGGGAAGTTTATTCTAATGCAAAGCAGAATACTCTGGCAAAAAGACTCACTAATAATAAGAAATAAAAATAAACGGGTGCCAAGCATGGAGAACATGCAGGTTTTCTCTCTCCTGCCTGCCTTTTAATGGGAGATGTTTCCTTTAGTGATCGGTTAACTATTGAGAGACCTTCTACAAAGTAAAACCAACTAGCAGCCTGCTTCTCTTTTCGCTTCATGATATGGGACTCGTTAGCTGTAAACAATCTCCCTTGCCCTACACATGGAGGTGCAGATGAATAAATTCCTGCAACACTACTCTGCAATAGGAGGAGGGTTTGGTTTGAAGATACCCCCTAACACGAAGTAAGAAGGCTAAAATTGGATGTTTCAATACGTAGATTTGAATTTGTCTATATTTTGGGGATCTGCAACGCCCGCACAACCAAGTGTTTGATCCAATCTATCCTCACGCCACCTAAGATTGCATTAAACTTTATTGTGATTTATAAGTATATCGTGTGATTATCTTTTAATTGTAACTACTATTCTCTAAGTACTTACCACAGAGAGTCAACCATGGTATTTCGGTACTTATTGCTCGCATTAAAGTTTCTATTCCATGCAATTCCTTTCCACACTCAATTGTAATAGTCACCGAATGGATTTTCCCTCTGCTCAATCTCACACCTCTGTTATGATTAGGCCTACTCCAAATCCCGAACCATAGAACCACTTTATGACAGTGATCACCGCCACCTCCCCTTAGCATTCATTAGGGCATATTTAGTTTAGTCCGAATGAACCACAGCTTCCTGTGTGAGCCTTTACCACTGATCCGTCGACATTCATTATTCACGATGGTATATAATGCTTAATTAAAGATGAACTTTGGCTGTATTCATTGGAAAGGGATCAGTTAATTTAAATTTAAATGAGCTGGAACTTTTATCCCAAAACAAGCTGTTAGTGTTCAAAGCGAAAGGACAGAACAGGATCAAATGAGTGAGGCAAAATAACAATGAGTGACCAAGAACGGCGTCATCACCGGAAATTGTAAAAGCATAAAATCATACGTCGCTGCTAAGCATTTGAGACCGAATCCACCCACCATGCTACACAGGATTGTGAAAAGCCTAAATGGACCTCTGAAAGTCATCTCTCATAGCAACGAGTGCTTAGTCAATTAAGCAGGAAACAGGAAGTGAGTCCAGCTGTGTACAAAAGAAACAGTAAGCGATGGTATAAAATCCGTCGTAATTTATTACGAGGTCGCCATCATTGAAAGTCGTAGTAAAGCAAAAAGTCTTTAGCGGAGGGTTGAATATTGATGGTCACGGGTATTTACAGCTACTTGAGAGATGATAGGGGATGTTATTTCTCCGAACTTTCGCCTTTATTCGTTTTGGTAAATGATACATTTGAACTCTGCAGCCGTAAATGAGACGAATTGTCCACGTTCAGTTTGAATTTAGAACCTAAAAAAAATTGCAAATAAGAATTCTTTGCTGTAAAGTTGTAGACCATGAGGTCAAGACAACTCAGTATAACAAAGCACAACTAGTTGATATCACCTGAGTAAAATACTTTACAACAGTTAATGCATAAAAAAGGCATGAAATCCATTTTTTAAAGTAAAATCATATCTCAGAAAATGTGTACCCAAACAAAAAGTTGAGTAACGTAGTAAAGTCAACGGAAGCAAGTACTCAAGCGCCCAGATCAAATTACCTGCAACTTGCGTGGGTACTTCGTCTTTGGCATCAGTTTTAAGGGAAGGAGAACTGGAATGCGCAAAAAATGATCAGGAAGTACAATTGCCTTTACATGCATTTCTAAGAGGATGCCAAGAGTGAACCTATACCTAGCAGAATATGCAGTCACACAAAGTTAGTTTTCCTTGATAAGTTTTAGATTTATTCAGCTAAAAAGATATGCTCTTTCTCCGGTTGACTTGGGAAGATCTGCCTGCCCCTAATACAGTGGGACTGAGTGGGAAAAAACTAAGTTAACAGTTGTGGCATTCTTAAACACCACGCAAGCCTCTGTATCAGTAGCACTTGCGTAGTCGACCCTTCCATTGTTGATGAAGTAGTCTATCAGGGCGGTATAAGTTATATTCCCACCTAGCCTCAAACATTTAATTTCCGTGCGTTGATGGTATTGGCAACCACCGAATTGCTACAAGCAGGGGGGTTGCAGACATGGGTCTCATACTAAAGGAAAGTGGGTAATCAAATGCTTGCGCACATCCGTTTATGCTCATCAGGCAAGGTGACGCGAAGATTCACACCCTTGAAGCGGGGAGGGGCCGCCGCCATTGCCATTTGGAGAGCCTCTGCAGTGGAGGAATTGACGGAGGCTCTGAGCATATTTGCATCCACCCTCACTTGTGTAACGGTACCAAATCGACCAAAGAGGCTGCGAATGTCATTTTCTTTTGATTTGGGCGGAAGACCATCGACAATGAGCTGATGACCTGTTTTGGCAGCATTAGCAGCCGCCCCTTCTCTGCAAATGAACGAAAGTCATTTCGATTCAACATCGCATCGTTTGGAGTGCAGCTGTAACTATGGAAGCCCATTTGATACACGCGAATTTCAAATACCGAATTCCAAAGAATAATTTGCGCTTACATTGAACCCTAGCCCAATTTTAAGTTCAAGGATAAGGCTAACTTACTGTTTCTTCGACTTTAAAGGCTCCAACTTCATTGTGTCACTCTTAATGAAGCGCGAGCAACCAACCAGTGTACGATTGGTAGATTCCACCTCTTTTAAGGTCACGGAGCTGCTGTGTCTCGACTCCTCCAACATGGAATCGAGAGAAATGCCGCTGCCTGCGGCGTCACTAAATTTGCCACCTACCGGAGGCTTGTAAACACGCCTAAATTTATTATTCCACATTTGCTCATCCTTCGGTTTTTGCATCCGATTCTGTCCCCGATGCCAGGCAAGCAGACAGATTTGTACCAAAATTGTGAAGTTGGGTTGCAGATCGGCCACGTGAAATGCCAAATGACAGTGGATGCAATATACTGTCATGGCTCTGTTGTGTGGGAGCAGACAGGGTCGTAGGCAGAACGTGTGTCCGCATGGCAGGATGTGAGGATCGTTCATCCTTCCCGACACGAAAGAGATAACCGCAGTTAACTGCTTTGTCGCACAGGAACATACCCATTTCAATCAGATTTGGCAGCGTAAACTCGAAATGAGACACGCATATTACACACAAATGTGAATTCACTGATCAACAACCTGACTATTCCCCTTTACCGCCACAGACACCGTTGTGTAAAATCTTTTGTGTGAGGGAATGTATGAGGCGCTGCAGAGTTAAAGACGACACACAGAAGATTTACTATTATTTTATGAAGAGTCGCATCTCTATTCTTGCAAATATTTCATACTTTAACTCTACGCTGCACTTATCGCACCAATTAGACTGCCCTAGGCACTGCTTTTGTGAAAGAGCATGACTCTCCACCTTCTGCACATGCCTTTTAATCTCCAGACAGCTCCTTACGCATTTATAACCATGTTGATTTGGCTGAACTGGTTAAGCTGATTAAATTTCGGGGAATACACCGCACTCTAACAAGTCGTTGGATGTTTTGTCACACTTATCTTGCTAAAGGCGCCACCATCATTCCTCTTATCTACTCCACATGCCTACGCGCTCCTAATCCGTTCAAAGTTGACCACCCTTATCTATGATTTGGACAATGAAACCACTTACACCACATTTGTACTCATAAAACTATGGTAAGTGGCGACATTTCACATATACTTCAATTTAAATGCCAAATCCATCTGTGCAAAAGCTCTCAATTGAACCACTTAGTGATCCACTCGGATGAAAGTTATTCACTGATTGAATGGAAAACCATTTGAACTGTCCTATAAGTACAACAAGAAAACATTATTGAATAAATAACTTACAACTTTCTGCACACTCCACATGTGAGATCTGCATCGGGTGTATCCATCGTCTAGCCACACCACCCTCCGATCAAGTGATGTGATGTGCGGCTCACACAACGGTTCTACACCGAGAGACACTTTTGCCACTTCTATTGGTTAATTCCTTTGATGGTTTAACCAATCAGTACAATAAGTTATCACATTTCAGTCAATAAGACGCACATGATCCAAACAATGCCCCGCCACTTAAGCAATCTTTTAGCTTGATTGAGTACTGGACTTCTCTCGATTAAGAAAAAACCTTGCTATCATTCATTGATAGCCTGAGTGGAATGAAGTGAGCAGACAAGTGGGTTTCAACTCGTACCATTCATTGATCGAGTGTTGGTGCGCAACCACCGTAGAAGTATGGTAGATTTCAGTAAGGGATGAACAATCATTTTTATTTTTCAGCTCCAAACGGGCTGATGATGGTCATGATGGTGGTTGAACCACCCTGAGATTTCATTTGGCATTGAAGTGACCATTCATTGATTATTACTTTTCCTTTTTTTGCATGTCACTCTGTCAGTAGTTGATAACCACATTACCTTTTACGTAGTGCCTGCTTCTCTAACTGTGAATCAGTATATATAGTACAACGGCAGATATCATTCATATGACAGCATTGCCTTCCTTTCTGTTCTAATGCGTATACTTACCTTTCAATCAGTTAACCTTCAAATTAACACACCGTCACACACCTTGATTAAAGGCCAAAATGATCCCTGTAAATTTAACATGATGGATGATTCGATCTTCATGAGGCTGCAGCGAATGGGCAGGATGTTTATTGTTATGCCATAGCTGCGGAGAATTTTTGCTTCATGGTGGAAAGAAGTGATTGGCATGTAACGCTTGAGCAATGAATCCTATTGCTCAGGGAAAATCAGGATTGACTAACTCTTGAGGGACTTTACCCTCGTCATTTGTGATTAAATTGAAATCCCTCCCACAACTCCTAACCCTCTGCGACTTTGGAGGCCGAAGTTAGGTGCGACGTGGCCCTGGTAACGTCAGGCGCTGCCCCTTTTTTGACCATCAATAAGCCACTTTTTCTTCTTTTATCATCAGATAAAAGATATGCATTACAGCTTGCGTCTTTATCACTTCTTACAGTAATCGGAAATGCCGCCCCTAGGACATATCCTATATTTTCAAGAGAAGGCAAGTTTAAGTCTTGACGTAGGCAATGGGGCAAAGAATTTTAAAGTCCCTAAAGAAGGTAAAAATTAAACGAACTTTTGAATGGATGTCCTGTGCTCAGCACTGTAATATGTCCAAACACCACGAGGCACTTCTGATTTCAATCGGACTCGTCAATACCACTTTAACTGCCAGGTAAGACAAGCAAATTGGTCAATCTTTTCTTCGCTCACATTTGTCATAGTCAAGATGAGGCCTATTTTCACTTGACACAACAAACCAATCCTCGCCTTGCTCTGCAGAACATGCAAACTATCACCAGTCTGTCTGGAATGTGCTTCAGTGAGACGTGAATTCCACTCTCCACGCCGTGCTTCTACCTCAAAGGTTATGTGCACTGCTTCAGACTGAACTGGCGACACTGATCACTCCAGTGGGCATGATCAAATATTGCGATGGTTGCGGAAGTGAATTGGAGGTGACCTCAATGGCATTAGTGTGCCCATAGTTTTTCTTCGCAGGGGCCTTGGCTATTCCCAGCACACCACTTCATCCCATGACATGAAGCCGTAGTTCACACCCAGTAGTGTGGGAAATGGAGCAATGCGGGGGAGTGTATTGGCATAGTGCAGCCAGCAAATCAAAACTTGTAATGGTAACACATAAAATTAACCATCGAGGGCGTCTTTTGTGATGTGAGTGAGGACATGGGACAGTGTATTGTCATCCTGCAGACCAGACATTTAAGGATGTAGTTGACGAGGCCAACAGATCATTGTTGGCGTAGAGGCCATGTTGAGGTAGGTATGATACCTTATCCCAGTCAGTGGAATGTCGCTGATTTCAATGATATTTATCTCATTCGTGTTTATTCCATTACCATTTCAAATTTTCGTGTGCCGTTGAAATCGCATTAAAATTTTCAGCTTAAAAATTGTGATTGAGGTTGAATAATGCGTTGCAGCAAGCATTTCATAAGCTTACAAATGATAATGCGACTAAGAGGAAAGGATATTATATAGAGTACAGGTAAAGAAGTTATTTAACAGTGCATCAAAATCGCTCTGGCTCTAATTGCATTTTTTAATGCTAGTTATTAGTCTATATTCCTTCAATCGTCTTGTTGTTTTAGTGCTTCCTGACCAATTATTTAAGCATTTCTAACTTCTTAAAGTAGCTGAATTTAAAGGACACTTCGCGCAATCTCCCATAGCTGGTCTTTTAGCCACTTGTTTGGTTAAAAATTCTGTAGCAAATACTAAGGATTACCTCAGGTAAGCAAATTGTGCGAAGGCGGCACAAGAATGGATGAATGCAGTCTTCTCTCTGCTGACTGCCTGGTCCTTTTTTAATAATTTCGGGAAGCACATGGTCCTTTGGAAGACTTGTATGAGAAGTTCTTATATTCTTTCTTAATCAAACATTCTTTGAGGTCAAACTCTGATGAGCTGACAGCTCCATGACACCATGGTGACACTACTACCACTTAGGTTACAGGAGATGCATTCATTTTAAGGTGTCAAAAAACCATAGCTAACTAAAGTGATTCCTCATCTCATTCCGAAGAACAATAAAAATTAGGGGTAATCATTCGCGCTTCGATAGCCCATATGGATCGCCAAGCCAGTATGGTTTAAACGCGAACCGAAAGCCTTAAGGCCAGACGTTAATGAGCTGACATCCCTTTGACTCCACAGCTACAATAATGTTATTTGGGTCCTAATTGATGCATCATTTTACGTGTCTAAATTTCACATTCCATTCTTCCAGTTTTAATAATGCTACCTTCTCAAATGACGCTACGCGATGGGACTATGCACCTCGTCCTCAGTCAAGTTGACGAGTTTGCTTCCGTCCTTGTGCATAGTCTTAGAGTGTTGCAGAGGCAGCCACTCCCATTTACTCCTTCGAAGAGGCAAATCATTCAAGCCTCACCCACCATCACAGTGATAAATTCATGTCGCTGCTAGGGCATTACTATGAAAATGCTTTCGCCTGTAACCACAAGGGTCAAACTCGAATGGCTTCAAGTGAACTCAGCAATTTATCTCTAGGTACAAATAGGAGTGCGATCTGGCATCATGGTTACACTGAAAGATGGCCAATTAAACTCACTGATCAAATAAAGGACACCCGAATCAGCACTCGCTATCGGTCTGTGGATCAGGTCGTCTCACCTGTGCAAAGTAAAATCAGGTTCAGTAATGTATCTAAGTTTTTTTAAAAAATTCACCGATTTTCCAGACAAAATCCATTCATTGCACATTACAAACCAGCATTCCATTTGCAATTCCGCGACTGTAACATCTGACTTTTTTCGTTGAATTTAGTACGAGATGTGCTTAAATCAGCTCAGGATTATTTAATTTTTCGTCCATAAACTGGTCGCGCCGCACTGCTCTAGCACTAGCAAAATCCGAGGGCTAATAGTGTTTCCAATTAGATACGTGATGTCTTACACACCTCACCACAACAGTGTTCTAGAGGAAGTAAACCCTGAAGCAGCAACAACTACTACTTATGCTAAGACATATGTTATTAGTTAAATTTTTGAAACTTAACATAAGCTTAGAATGGCAATTTAATAATGTGCGTACTTCCAGCATTCGTTTACCGAAGTGTTATTAGAATGAGCATTTACTTTACCGACTAATTTGGAACAGACGACAAATGGGAAGTAGTAGGAAAGGGACGTATTATAGCAAGAGCGTCAAAATCGTAACATTGAAGAGAGAAGCTCATTATAACACACTGGTTTTGCAAGCGGGATGAGTTCAAGCTTCAACAACTACCATTCACATTCATTGCTGGTGCATTTTTCAAAATTAAAATACTTTCAGCACATGCCTGACTGCCTGCTCAATCGGCACTGATGCATAGGTCGCTCAATTTACTGATACTTGCTTCATGACACCAGTTCGTGCTTACATGATATCTCACGACTCGCTTCTAGAAACGTCTGGCAATATGGGGAAGGCGGACTGTTAGGGTTGAAATACGCCGACGAGCACAGGTGAGCAGAGTCCACAATATAAACACGAATGCATGTATGCAGTCTTACCCAGCATGCCTCCGGATGTTGATAAATTATTGCCACACACACGGTTAGCCAGACCATCTACGTGTGCTTACCAATTTGCAAAATACTTGTCGATACAGTTTCTAATTCTTGTCTCAGACGTAAACACCGCGATCTTACTGGGATGGTCCGACATCCTCTGACGCCACAGAGTGATCGCCACGTCCGTTTGCATCGACCTCCGAGTAGAAGCCGCAGCTGCAACCCTTCAACTTCCATGACAAGGGTCGCATTATTCAGTTGGATTCCAACATCTCTAGCTATCCACTCTTATTTCTACCTGTAATGTAGGAGGTCATATAAAATTGGATGAAAACAACCTTAATAGACTACCGCACTCCTAAGCATGGATGTGCCGTGAACCAATCCCTCAAAGTAATTGCTGTACTCAGAGGCATATGGCGGGAACTGAGACTCTGGTGCTTCTAGAACTAGTAGTTCCCGATGTCTGAGGACCGGGATCAGTAAAGTTAATTTCACTCCGGATACATTATGGTTCCACTACTTTTGTGGGAAGGAAAGTCAGAATTCGGCATTGAAATTGAAAGATACAACGCTGCCTCATACCTTAAGAGCATGTCTAGGAATGAATTTTGGTATTATTTTTGATTTAACAACTCAGTTTACAAGGCCTATTAACAGCTGCATCCGCCATTAGAGCACTAATTATTCTGTCAAACATTTGTTTCATGATGTTCGACATGAGTAACCGGAATGATTCTGTTAATCATCGCAACTAGGCATTTGTACAAAATGAAGTTGTGGTTATCAAGAACCCGCATTTATCAACCAACAATAATATAGTAGCCACAACAGGCGATTCTGTGTACTTGTAACCACGAATGTTCATGCACAAATTAGACAGCAAAGCCCATCATTTTTAAAATGTAAGTGAGATTTCGTTTACTAAGAGGTGCCCAGTAGAGAGTCGACCAATGAGAGCCAGGTGCGCTCCATCACATCACCCCAAATCTTAGCTCAATGAGGTCCTATCACTTGGGCGAATGAAGACTCATTTCACGAAGAAGCAAGCATCCACAAACTGTTCAGCAAAGTAGTCTTCACATCAAGGCAGACGGATGGACACTGGTGGGAAGCATGAGGTAGTGTAGCTGGTGGGCATCGCCACTAAGCGTTCCTTTGTGCTGCGTTTGCCCATTAAGATATCAGTGCAGATTCGGGATGCAACATTATTTCGATATCAATGCCTTTAAGCACTTAAGTGCTGATGAGATAGTAAAACTGCTCGTCAAATATTCAAGCACAGAATTACATCCCCTTTTCAGTAATTCGAACCCTTCAGATATTTGGCAACACTACTTCATTTACGCCTTTGTTTACCTCTTCTCATTGCAATCTATGCACACCCGCAATCAAAGGAAAGACATGGTCATTCCAAAATAACTTTCACCAACTGCTCCCTAGTGGTACTTTACAATAGTCTAGGTAGTTTGTTATTCCGTCAGCATTCAGAAAATTAGGCGCGTTACGATTCGTTGTGGAGTTGAACAAATTTACTTGCCCTCAAATAAACTCAAAACCTATTAGCATGATTCGCTGGTTGCCAACTCAATTAACACAAAATGCTATTTGAACTTATCATCTATTTACGACGGCACACATTTTCACATGATTGGAAACACTTTATTCACATATATATTAACACTGCAAACACGCCATGCAAATGATGGAATTGAACCAATTCTTGATGTCGAAACAAAGTGCTTTCCATTGCACAACATTAACGGTACACATGGGGATTTCCTGGGCTTCTGAATCAACCTTCACCAAATTTGCCAGCATCACGTGACCCGTGCATGGAAAGCAAGGGCGAAGCAAAAAGGGTGTAGTAGAAAGAGCCTCCACGAAGACAACCTCGTAAATGAGCAGGCAACCTGTGTGTGTGCTACTGGGCAGGCACAGGTTGATTAGTCACTGTGGCTCTTGAAGTGAAATCAAAGGAGGAAAGCATAACGGTCTGTTCTTCATGGCACACAGACACACCAAATTAACTTTAGCTGACCACAACACTACGCATCATATCGCACGGGTGCCCCTTTCCCTGTAAGACGCACCTCCACGGTTGTTAAAAGGGGGCTGTGCACAATGAGGGTGGTAGAGTTCGGATTCGAACAGCTCGCACTTCCAACTAGTGACAAGAAGCTTGTTTGACCTGTACTGAAGCTAGGACTGGGTAGCAAATGTGCAGATTAAGAAGAATTAAATTCGAAATAGAGGGAAAGAAAATTTGTGCTGCTTGGTTATTGCACTCAAAACTTCTTGCCAGCAGCATGGATCACCGTGCATATTGTCAAATTAGTGAAATATAAAGAGGAAGGAAGCAGCCTTGAAGCAGAAAGGAAGATGAAGAATGCAGAGAAGGAGTTAGAGTCGTTCCACGTTGTTGTGCTACTGCATGTTGCCTGCAAAACTACAAACTCAAATATTTGCCTTTTGTCTTAAATGCAGCAATTTGGTAAAAACACATGTTCGGATAACATCCAAACAGTGCCCCATTTGTTGTCTAACGGATGCAAACTAATCCAATGCAAATAAAACGAGGTTGGGTGAAATGGGAAGCACAAAAGAGAGGGAGAAATATGGAATTTACTCTAGGATTATATCCACTGCTTCCAAGGTGAGTGAAAATTACTGCGTTTGCAATTCTGCTGTCAGGTTGAGCTAAGTTAAGTGCTTTCTAAATTGCAAGATGGATAAGGCGTAAAAGGTAGGAGGAACATCTTATCTCATACACGAGAACTTACAACGTGTGTGCAGACAGATGGATGTGTTCAGTTCCCATCATTCGGCATGACTTAATGCCTTTCACCAGAGTTCACATCAAGGGGTATTCTGCCTTTCTTGAGCATCAAGTGGAGGCTGTACTTAGTTGAGACCACGGAATCAGGCAAGAAAAAGGAATGGAGAACCTTAAAGAAGGCAAGTGGTAAGATTGCCTCTGCGCAGAAATCATGTGAGTTTAGAAGTGCTTGTGAACAGCTAATGAGCTTATTCCTCCAATTATCCACTTATAAATCCGTTTGCCCACCCGGGAGTACACACACCCACCTATTTATCTACCACCAAATTGCAGCTGACTATCATGAAATCCCAGTGAGGCTAGTCACATGTTTACTGACCCGTCAAAATACATTTGCTAGACTACCTACACATACATATGTATCGAGGTGAATAGTAGAACCGAACCAGAATTCAAACTGGTGTCAAAAATAGAACCAATTTCTCGCTCACCTCTCGTCTACAGGTTAATGCTAAACGGATCGCATTGGATCAGCTATGACTGTGTTTAAACCTACTATCAATGAAAAGTCATTCTATGTCCACTGCTGCCCCATGGGATGCACAATTGCACAGAATATCAAAAGACGTAATAAGGACTGCGCCCAAAACCGGTACCGATAGCAATGGCCGCCTGGATCTCCTGTTAGCGAATGATAAGTTTCCTACAAAATCGTTTTCGCAACAGATAGTCACAGGGATGGACAGATGAATAGCAGTGTAAAAAGGGGCAGACACTACACGTATGCACATACAAAGATGCAGAGCACACACATTGTTCATTCGGACACACACCAAGAGAAAGTGGATGCAGAAGGCACGAATTGATGCCTCTCAGTTCGGAGTCATGACTACCATCTAAGATGGTAATCAACCTGGCTTCTCTACTGGCATTTACTACAAGAATAACAAAGGATAATTGGCACTGAAAGTGAAACATCTGAAGGACAGCTTTGAAATATAATGTAATATGAAGATATGGGTGGTTGTTGGAAGTGCTGCGGAAGTAGGTGATGGAAGATATCTGCGAAGGCAATAATGGAAAACACGGCCTGTGTGCAGGCATATTGGTGTCCGCCAGATGTCGAGGTGAACCAAATAGAAGGAGTAAGGAAAGCGTCGTAATATGGAGAGGTGTGTAGTAAAACATGCAAGGAGGAATATGTGACAGGCGAGAGAGTGCAGATGAACACATTTAATGAATATGCAATGGAGGTGATGAGGAGACTGTTCAGATCGACGTAAGTGGAGATCGCATTAGTACAACTTCTTCTGCATTACAAACTCGATCATTCGCATCACTAATGCTCATGCCTGTTTGCATCTTCCGAAAGTGAAGTGGGATGGATTGTGAGGTGATCAGCAGGAAAGAGCAGTTGAATGGATCAAGATCATGCTTGGGGTTCTGACTGATTTTCGTCACTAGTTTTTATGGTGCATGTACCATCGTTAGCGCCATATTCACTGCTTACATGATAATATGAGGAGAAATGTCAGTTGACACCTCAGTCGGTGTGCAGACTGTGGCCAACATTACCAACGGGTAGACGGAATTGGTGGATAGGAGTGTTGGAAGTGGATGAGGCGAAATCAAGTAGTCATGCATTGTATTCCATTGCTTTCACACTCGTAGCATTGAATTGTAATTGCAGCCAAGTAGCACGATAGCTCATTCTCACTGACAAGTGCACTTCGCGTCACAGGTGACTCAATTTAGTCTTGGCGCCTGAGGAGTAGACACTCGTCTTTGCCCATTCCTACCATGAACGCAATCATGAAAACCATCACTCGACCTAACTGTCACGACTATCGTCTCTAAACCCTTGGTAGTAGAAAATTCTTCTAACCACACTCAACTTCCTGCATGCCTATTCTCATCTTGTTCCAGCAACACCAACCTGTCTTTACTTAAATCATAACTCAGCACAGCCCTCACATTTCGTGCTCCAATCGGTAGTCCATGGTGAAACAATGAGCTGTTGGCGCCCACCTCTTTAACCCATGCGGATGTTTGGGTAGCATGCAAAGTTGCTTAGTCTACGCAAGTTAGATATTTCATGCAAAATATGAAAATGGGATGACTACACCAAGCCACTGCCATCTCTGTCATATCTCTCAGCTACCTGTGTTGAGGATGTCGCCACTTACCAATTATACTTGATGGCTACTAATTTGGCCTTGCCATCTTTCAGTTCCATTACGCCTACATTGGTAGAAGTAAAGTTGCACGCCGTCGTCATTCCACTCAAACAAGTCCTGCTAATTTGGTGCTGTGTACTCCTCATTACCGGTTTTGATTTCGCCTTCCGTCTTCAGCCATTATCATATGACTGTTGCATTGGGCAAAGTTTGGTGGATGTTTCAGTACTGCTCCCCGTCTATTACTTCATCTTTACACCTTTGCACACATTCTGCGCATGAGAACACTGAGTCCTCTGAATTCACAAGAACCATTGCATATCGAAGAAGCTTGCTTTTCATTGGATGACACGCCTCGCTAATCAAATAGTTGTCTTGTAATGGAAGGCAAAGATATGCCAAAGGAATTCCAGAGAAATTGTAGCATTGGGGAGACGGAAGACGGATCATGGGTAATACTTCTGTCAACTCCGCTAAACACACACAAGAGTTGGTCGATGTACAAAGCTGAGTGAACCACCAGAGTCGCGGTAGGGTCAGAAATGTGGGTGATATAGGCGCAGTCAAATTTCCGACGAAAATGCACAAAGGTTAATTTCGTCATTACGCTATCCCATCAGCATCATTTGATGCAACAGGCTTAATTACAGGTTTTTTTACTATATTTGCTTTCCCAAAAGCATCCCTTGAAATAGTGCGTTTGTAGTTTGGTCCTTTTAAGTGGGCGAAATGATGTGCACTGGTGCAATGGTGGCGATTGACTGTATGCAAACCGAGTCCAGGTAAATGACGGTACCAGTTCCTGCTTAATGGAGCATGTGCCTTCATCACGTCAATCACATTCTAGTTGATAGGTGTATCCTCGAGCTGTTTGACGATACACAAAGACAATGACCCATAAATTCTCACAGATTCCGACTTATGTCTCCTGAATTTTGGCGAATTCAGCGTCATCACACTTCCAATCAGAACTTCATGCAACACAGAGGGACATCAAGCTCCCAGCACTTGCGCCAATTTCACTGACCAAAAACAAGCTAGGAGCTACTTCTACTCGTTTAAATCTAGTTGTATGAAATCAATGATGAACAGAACACCCTTCTATGAGAATGGTATAGTAGAATAATTCCGCACTACTGTGCATTCGAATATGTTGCTTTCCACATGCGATAGGCACTCGGGCTAACTAACAACTACATTTGACGATAAAACAACAACAATGTCATTAGTTGTAAGTAGTTGTTGCCTTTTCAGCGAGGCTTACCTTCCATCCGCCTTCTTTACACAAGACCATATATGACCATCCACTTTGTGCCTACTCACTGCACGACCAGATGCCTTTAACGCCTATTCCTACTTTCCATACACGCCATTAGAGTAGTCCTGAAAGAAGTAACATGCATGCACGTTATTGCTGTCTTTAACAAGGCCAAATGAAATATCACCGCTGCGAACTATTCGTAAGTAATATAATGATGTGACGGAAACCTAATCTGACCTGCTCCTCCTACTGGCATGCAGCAAACCTAACGCTTCACCTTATTTGCGTAAGAAAGAAGAACTTCCAGACGTGCATTTGTGGCAGAAGCAATGTGCTTTCTACAAGCCTGGTTGATTTGACTCCCTCGTAGCCCGTAGACCGTAGCCCACCACGTACCCTACCTTATTCTGCACGCCTTTGCATCACCAGTTCACGCATCTACTCATTTCTACTTTACAATTCAAACTTTTGCATTGCTTTTGATTTGTCTAGCATTAAATTAACGTGACAGCAAATTTCAGGTCAGTTAAACCATGTCCAGTTTTAAAGAAGTTGCATCTTCTTTGCAATGAATATTCAAATATCTGGCATAAAGTATGTTAATGCGCGTTCTCCAGTGAGTGTTGTGCAGCAATGTTCAAGCCCGCGATTTCGCACTAGCGTGTCAACGGTTTCCCATCCCACGACATCTCACATTCATAGTTAACAAACCTTCTCGAAGTTGCACGCTCTCAAACG
>NW_020170412.1:44615-48251 GCF_000524195.1 Echinococcus granulosus | reverse complement strand
TAACTTTCTTCCACTTTTTTGACCGCAGAATTCGTAAAAGAGTAGTCATGCAAAATTTGACCATCCCTCTGTGCGAGGTACTCATTTAAAATAGCATTCACCAAAACAAATCAGCATTGGGCAAATTGTGTCACAGTCGACCGAATATGTGTGCAGATGCAATGTCGCCGTTCACAGCCTGTCAAGTGTCATCAAATTGTGGTCTATTTAGGATTGAGTGCAATTTAACAGATCAACTCGACCACCCAAGTGCCAATGCAATAAAGTCAAATGTTCTTAAAATGTTCTAAGTAGGCATGCTGTTGGATGCTTGATTTAGTTCAAGTCGCCAAAAGCGTTCCAGCACAAAAAATGAGGGAAGCACACTTCATTCTATTGCAGCTTCTCAGTGATTTCGTGCCCTGTTCCGATGATATACCTCAAAAGCATGTAGATAAGCACAACCAGACATACTTGTGCTCAATGCACTCTCAAACTTTTACTTGGATGCAAACAATGCACAAAAAAGTAATCGAACAGGTACGGATACACTTGCAATAGAATTCCACATGTGAAAGTCAATTATGGGGCATCACATTGAAGTGCTTCAGTGGGAAATCCATTCAATTACAATGCTGACGATTTGTGCCTAATCTGAGCTTAGTTCCAGATATTCCTTAACCATGAAATAATATCAGATGCAGTTTGCAAGACTGCCAGGTGTTTCATTGGTACACGATGAGATACACATGTCCTAGGCTGCACACATTACCCACACTGGTCAGCAAAATATTTTGCATCCAAGTCATTGTGCATGACAACCACTGTTGTGAGCTCAACAGGATCACATGCTTGCTCACAAAGCGCGCATGTTAGGGAGGTTGCAAGGCTCCAATCTCTTCGCCACTTAGACAGAATGCTCAAACAGCATCTTTCTAGTGAGCTGATTACCCTGCACTCACTAATTCCGCAGAATGCCTGATCGACTGTAACCCCACCTCAATGTACACCATGAAGGGGAGGATGAGGTAAACCTTCCAGCACCAAATTTACTCCTGAATTCGTAGTAGGTATTGGCAGCTCATGCTGGGGCACATAAGCAGACGGAGGGTAGTCACCATCTAGACAACTACTACATATGGCTCCCTTGTTACAACAAATTCATCTTGGTCAGGTTGATTTGGGAGAACTGACGACTCCACACTATTGGTTGTGAGTCATTTCTGTGAAAATGCGTAATGACGTGCCAAGCATAATAAGTTGAATAAACGCAACCCTACAAAATTAATTGAAATGCATTGTTCTCAACCAAATCTTGCTGTTCCAAACAGGTGAAGAGAAGACACCCACTGCACCGTCGATGGTAGGCTGATGTTTGATGTGGTTCGCGAAGTGAATGTGGAGCATATGTTCAACTAGTGTCACCAGATGCATTGATCATTGATTAGGATTCAAAAATAAGCATGCCACCCAACCTTTAGCATTACTTCTTCCACCACATTCATTTGGCGAGGCTTCATCAGCCTCTCGATAATGATCGCCTTCTCCACGTGATGGGGAATACTGTTGAACAATAGAAGTGAGATAGAAGCAAGAATGTTACGGACTAGATTTATTTGAGCAATTGCCTGAAGAATGTGCAGCAGAGGTGGGATCCTCAGGAATCTTCCAATTGCCTAGGAAAAGTTCATGCAATTGACTGCTGTCTATGTCGTCAAGTGAAATGGAGCAGAAGGCCTTTACTCATAATTTGTGCACTGTTAGACAAATTTCGCAGCTCTTCGCACGTCTTCCTCGTAGCTGCTTTGCTCATTTTGAGGATGGATATTATGTTCATGTAACATGAACTATTGAGTTAAGGGAGTTGAACCAAGGCTGTCGTCGCGTCAACGAGAGGGATGCTCGAGATATCGACTCCTGCGTCCATCCAGGTAAATGCTCAAGCAGGGCAAACACCATCTGTTTGCAACATTAGCATATACTCCAACTGCGTATGCTGCTCCAACTGCCTTCCTCTACTTTCAGCTAATGTTCATCCCACTCTTTTATTACAGCTCCGTTAGCTGGTAGACAAAATGGCAATCTTCGAGAGGAGAAAACCGAGCTTTATTGACGTCATGATTATCAATGGAAGGTAATTTGAAGCTCAAATTGTGAAGGTGAGAGCACCAAAACATGTAACATAGTGCTTGACGTGGAAGACTTCGCATTAGCTGTACTGAATGACCGAATAAAAGCTCTCTGGCTTGCATTCTGGCACTGATGTGTGAGCAATGCCTTTTGAACGTATTCTCCTGATTTGAGATTCACTCGCGCACTGATTGCGGTAACACCAATAGCCCCTTGGACATCTGCTGCAGCTGCGTCCAAAAATATACGGCCTTCGTCCAACGTAATTTCCTCTAAAGAAATGACACAAGTGACATTAGGAAACGCAGCAAAGTTGTGTTGATGAGCAAATGCGGACATATGCGACGTACGTGGGCCTGTACTGACAGACTGTTAGATATTGTGGATTGGGCCAGTGAGGTTTGAGGCCATCACACCGCCGCATGGCACAGCCCACTTGACTGGAGGTGGCCCACACCAGCTGTTCAAGTATGAATAATGCCAACTAGATTCTACGGAAATGCAATGTCACTGATTTTAAAGCTTCGTTAAGGTGCATGGACATTGGAGAGGGTGATTGCATTTGAGAGTAAACATCCTCAACGACACCAAATAGCATTGACCATGCTCAAGCACAGCACTTTGCTCACCTGCGTGTAGTGACCACAAACATGACTGCAGGAGTTATTAGCAAATCTGTAAAAGTGAGTCTCGCTTTTCCACCCACACACGCTTTCAGTGAGAAATGGCTTGAATCCACCGGTAAGTGCAAGATTTTGGCCAATTTTGCGGAATTGTGGGTGAAGGTTTGGATCTGGATGCTCGTATTCGCAACGAGAGGCCCAATAAGCCGCCAGCCTCTCCAATCTGCTTGAATATTCCTAATCAAATCACAAATACGCAAGTGAGGTTGGTGGAATATTAGCAAATGTGGTGCGTTTGTTGTCCAATAAAAGCAATGGCCAAATGGGTAATTTAACGGCACGATTTTGTCAAGTGCAGACATTACCATTAGTAGCATGTTACTGGCAGGAGGAAACACACGTTCTCGCACTTTGCGATGAGCCTCCAGGATTTGGCTGCGTTCAGCATCTGTAGGTAGCTGACACGTTGCAGCAGATATGAGGATGACAAGACCTAGGAGAACTGAACACAGACTTTGCAGAGTGAATCTTTTCATTCGAACAGAAACAACGAAATTCAGAGATTCATACGAAACTGCAACTCACCCAGTGTGGATGACATTGTGGCAAGTGAACCAGGAGGTTGAGAAGCGACACACGTATTTATGTGTGAAGCTGGCCTTGTGACTCACGATCACATCAGGCATTGTTTTGCTGAGTCATGCACTTGGGTGCTACTCATTTGCACATTGAGTGAAGTGGTAATTTTATCGCTATCGGAGCCTGCAAGTTGGGAAATTTTAAGATTTTAAGTGGACCCACGCGCTGTGATCTTGAAGCTGTAAAAAATGGAGCTGCAGCATCGAAATGTGGCGAAAAGCACTGTCTTCATGTTTTGTATCTATCTCTATTCGCTTCTGACATG
>NW_020170412.1:42924-44515 GCF_000524195.1 Echinococcus granulosus | reverse complement strand
GAATATTGCGAGTGATGCAACGCTCATTAATGGACTACGCAATGAGCGTCTGTTGATAAATAAGGTTTAATTTGTACAAATAGGTAGAAGGTACATTTGCATTTAGTTTATGGGTACATAATAACAATTACCTAGGCCTCACAAGTATCTAGTGTGATAACAAATGCTGATTTCCGCTAAACCCAGCTCTTACGTATACTTTGGGCAAGTTAGGCCAATCTGTCTCCTCATTTTGTTAAGATATGCCAAAATTTTTGAAGTTAATACTATGCACGTAAATGAGCAATCTGATGGTGCATAGAATTACCAGTGCAGATATATAAAATGAATGGAATTATAAAACAAACGTTCTTACAATACAAGGCAATGCTTGATTTAACTCCAATGACGAGATTCAGCTATTCTCACCATAAAGGAAACGTAGCAGCAATTTCCAGGATGTGCGATTACCTTTGCCGATCTTTCTATGCATCTGTTTGCATCTACCGGAGCCAGAGCAATTCAAGTCACATTTGTACCCGTGTGCATCTGGGTGCTACAAATACTTAAAGACTTCGGTCCTCGTTCTGTACATGCTGCCTTAGCAATCCCTATAGGCTGCCAAAATGCAATTGTTCATCCCCTGTCAAGGAAACCACACAGCTTTCTTCAAAGTTGCACTAATGTGAGTGTTAAACTCACACTTTGCCATTGACATGCTAGAAGTGATGCACGTTACTTGCTTAACACTTCAAGTCAGGCATACATTTGGATTTCGAGGAGCCCGATTTTCCGTCTGTGCGTCGCTTAACAATACAAGGCTCCATTACAATGCCCATGCATGAATGTATATTTGCTAATATTTTTATCCATTCACCCCTACTGCTGGGGCACATTCTGAGGTAGGGTGAGCCGCTGATTCAGTGAAATGTGTGGCGTTTGAATAAGCACGACATTACTGTACAGTGTGTCACGGTGACTAGAGGATTAGTCATTGCCGTGTCATACGGCAAGAAACCGATTTGATAAATTTATGAAATGCCACCAATGACTACGGTGAATGCCTGGCCAAACACAGATGTGGGCGTTGCGCGTTGGTGAGTTAGTAATATGCATTTTACACTGGATGAATATGTGTGTATGTACTTCACCTTGTGTATTTCTAATCTTTTCAAATCGTGCGGCGTATGTCAATGGTACAAAGCCTTGGTAAAAATTGCATGTTCTGAATATCCTTTCTTGTTCCTTGGCATTATCAAGTTGCGGCACAAAACCGCTCTTCTCGAATAATTTGGCCACAAGCGATATTTGTTTTACCCAGCATGTCAAAAAATTGGAAGTGGAGGCCGACGCTCCCTTCCAACATCCCATTTTGACTTTCTTCATTTAGCATGAGAATTTGATAACGGTGCAATAAGAGGTGAGGCAATCCTGTAATACCCAAGTAGAAGACAGGAAAATAACTGGAATATTTTAAGCATCATCAACACAATTCTAAATCGTCCAAAATAACCACTACTATTGAACTGAAATGTGAGGAGGTAGCATAGAACGCGTCTCTTCGCAAATTTGGTGTTTGATGCTTAACTAATCTCGGTAATGCTCTTCTTCT
>NW_020170412.1:39671-42824 GCF_000524195.1 Echinococcus granulosus | reverse complement strand
GCCGAATGAGTTTTGACTCTACCGTAATTTTCGATTTAACTGTTATTCCTAACATCTATTGGATATTCCCGCTTTTCTATTTTTTTGCTGTTTCATTCTACATATTTTACCCTTTTAGTTATCTAAATCTAAATTTCGTATTTTTCAAGTTAATATTCTTTTAAAAATATCTCCTAATACTTGCCTTTAATGCTATTAATTTTAAAACAGGTTTCGATCAGTTTTCAGTTAGACGGCTGAATGACTTTGGACTGGGAATGCTCACTTTGTGGGAATCCGTCGAAAAACCTTAACAATATAAAGAGTCTTGTCCTTTAATAATTGCACCCAAAGAGTTGCGTATCCTTAACATTTTAATGAGCCTCCCTTCCCTCCCAATGTAGCTCACCCAACAGGGGGGATGTGTACCAACATTCATTTGAATTAAATCCGTGCGATATGCACCATTGGGGTAATTCACCCCAGGATGCAAATTCCCAGAGAGCCCCGAGAAGGATGTCCATAAGGAGGCGGAGGTCAACTAATACTCTATTTGTTTCCGTCTCATTTAGGAATACCTTTACCACGTAAACACTGCCCTTCTATGAAACTGAGCCACGAATACAAGCGCATGGGTTTGATGAATCACCGGAAAGTGTCGAAATAGTCGGATAGACAACAACGATGGAGAGGTCAGTAAACAAGGGCCATCTGTCCTCCATTGACAGCGTGACAAGCTCGTGAGCCGGATTGCCAGCTCTTGCTGAGAAGAACCTTCAAATGGTTTTGCTAAATGACCGAAACACAAAAATATACTTCCGAATTGAGACTTTGATACTTGGTGCGACTCAATATTACGTACCAGGTGGGAAGGGAGAGTATGGATGGGGGCTGTATGTCGTAAAGTAGATCTGCCTGAGCTGAGACCATGGCAGTAATTAATGGCATAAAACTATGCATTGGCGCGCCAGAATTTGCAGTGGTAATGCAGTTTAGTACAGGCCGCTCTTTACGTAAATCACACTTGATACACTAAAAAGTTTATAATTAATCTACATTTCCACTTCGCCAAGCAGCTGAGTACCTTTTTTCGTGCACCTGGCTATAATAAACACATAAAGACCCTATGACAGCGGGCGAATTATTATTTTCATTTGTAATGTTCTTCATAAAAAACGAGTTCCACCAAATGTCTTTCATGCTTCACTCTGGCTGTTTTGAAATATATTTAAAAGGTAATTTCAAAGATCCTCATCTAAGTCAACAGTACCACTATTCTCTCAACCCTTCTGTAAACTTGACAAATCTGCAACTAAAACTTGTACGAATTTCAAGCCCACTAGGAACAGCGCTTTAAGAAAACAGCTGAAAACTGGTGCTATGCCCATATAGCACGAGGGATATTCTCTGTGGAAGGCTAAAACTGTTGAAACGCACAGAATAAGGATGGAGATTAATTTTTGGTGGACATGAATTAACGCAGCGAGAACAGAAATAAGCAGAAAACATCGATCCCTGAAAAAATCCTTACATTCATGATAAGAAGGATGGTTTATGATTGCGGTCTGAAGACTCAACACCTCCCTATGTAGCGAAAAGGCAAGATTGAATAAAGGTATGAGCTGGACAGAATTTAAATTAAAACACGATGGAGAAGGAGAATGAAACCATTATGAAGCGTCAATGAGCCAGTTAGCGGTGTGTAATTTATGATATGGTTTTGAATTTACGCAAAATGCGATTGGAATTGAGAAGTGATCACAGTAGGGTATCACCCAGTCTTCAGCCTTCTTGCGTGAATGCCTTCGGCAGAAGGAGTATGCTATATTTAAGGATCCTACTGCAATCCCCAATATTTACCACTAAACGAAATAAGGACGCTTCTCATGCAATGTAACTAACGACATCATCGTTTTTCCCGTTTCAATTTGCCCAAAAACCTACGATGGGGAAGGGGAAGAGAAATCACGACACCTAAACTACAACGTGGACTCAGTGCCACCTTTACAACTAGATTTTCAGTCCTTCTATACGTCCACAATAAATCAGTATGACCCAAATCCATGGTTCCTATTTTCCTTCATACCGTAAATGTACATTTATAAGGCAACTATGAGTAGAATTAAACCATTTTCTAATAAAAGGTTTGCCGTAGACAGCACGGAACACCAAAAAGGGAACTGAAGTAAAAAAAAGTATAAATACTGAATACGCAGTAGGTTTGTCAATACTTTAAGAATTAACGCGCTGGCATGCAATTCCTATCTTCCAAACGGACCAATCACATGAGAGAGCATTTGCAGTGGAGGCGGCTACCGTTCGAGGCACGTGTTTGATATGGCAGCAGCAGGCTGTAATGTGGTTACTCATCTATCCACAATAACGATCTGAATGAGTTCAAACATCTGGCATCCCACTCGATTCTAATGTCTATGAACTAAAAATCGTGAATTTTTGAAAGTTTTTAAGGGTTTAGGAATAATTTTTTGTGAAAATTAGTTACAGGGTTAAAGTAGAACCATGTGACCTGATTATCTACTCGTTGAACTCTAATGGTTTATGAGCAATTTGTTTTATCTATCTAGGTCAATTAAATTAAGGCAAGTTTTGATTGAATGGTCAAGCACGCACAAAAAAGGTGACAATGCATCTTAAGTTGGTACTAAACTCACCATCTATGTCTGCATCGGCAATCATCCTCTTCACGTCCGAAGCAGATGCCTTGATCCCGAGGAAACTGAGCACTGAATTCAACTCAAACTCCGTGATTCGACCGTCGTGGTTGACATCAAAGAGGACAAAAGCATCGTGGAGTTCTGGATGAAAAAATGAATGGAATTCTAGAATTTGTGCGCAAGAGGGAGAGTAAGGTGTAGTCCAGTGGAAACCAAAGAGGACACAAACAGAAGTGGGAGTTAAGTAACTTTTAAAAAATAGCTTAAAAGGTATACTCCACTTTAAGAAGGAAATCCACAACTTTAAGGTCATTAAGATTAATGCGTAAAGTTAATAGAAAATGAACTCTTCCCTTTTAATAGGTACAAATTTTGGTTCCAGTGAAGAGTGATAAATCCTGATGTATACAATTCGTGTAGTACATCAACTCAGTTTCAGACTACTCACCCACTAGTTAATAAGCAAATAGGTCTACACGCGGTCTCATCTGATCGTCAT
>NW_020170412.1:25761-39571 GCF_000524195.1 Echinococcus granulosus | reverse complement strand
AGGTCGTGAAGCGGAGGTCCAGAGAACAGGAGGAAGGCTGGAAAGGACGTGATTTTATTCGCTATGCTTGCAGCGTACTAACGTACACTAGCACCGAGGCGGATAAGCAGGCAATAAAAACACTTTGCTAGCAGACAGGGAAACAAGGAAGAGTAACACAGGGAACACTAAATCTACCGACCCCCTCTCTTCAGCTCTCCCGTTGGTACACAGGACGGAACTAGATGTCTAGTCAGATGAAAGTGTTCTTGAAGAACTTGTAGTACCAACAGTTCCCCATAAAGCGGTTGTCTGAAGACGCTGCATTGTTATTTACAAATATAATTCATTCAATATCATTAATTGTGACATTATCTTGCATGCCCTTACATTTTCGTTCACTTCATCGATTTAATGTTCCCTTTTATAACCTAGTGCTCTCCTATCCTTACAATCTGGTAGTCATTGAGACGTTGCTTATTTTCCCCACTTATAGGTGTGAAATAAAGTGCCCTTTTATGTCACTGTACCTTTTTTAGCTATATTGCTAAAAGTTCTGGTATTCGAACCGCCCTTTAATTTCTCTTAAATAAAATTGAGTCGCTTCAGGTCACGCTTATTTCGGCTAATGCCCACAACGTTCATGCTAGACTCACAGTGAGCTCTAAGGTTGATTTGTAATGAGGTAATGGTCAAAAGTATGGAATAGGAGTATTTTGTTGCGTTTAAAATAGGTATGGCCACGAGATATTTTAGTTTATAACCACTTGAAACACTAAAATGGAAACAGTTGTTGAACTGTTTCACTGTAAATCCCGTTTTGAAAATGGTCGCCTCTTAAGATATGCTGAACGCATACCTATGCCAACTGAAAAGTTCCCTGAATTACTATTCAGTAATTGCTTGTTGTTGCTCGCTCAAAATAAAGCCCCACTACGAAAGTCGACAGCTGATGATAGCACTTATTAGAAATATGATGTCATTTATAACTGATCACAAAATACTATCGTATTATTTGTGCTACAGGTTATGGGGTAATCAGTGGAAACCAGAAACACAAACCTCAAATGCAAGCGCGTCACACTTGAAAGTCAGGTCGCCATTCGATTTCAAAGAACGTTACATTGATTGCGGAAAAGACGTTTCAGAGGAACATTTTAATGCATCCTTTAAAAAGATGAAAAGAGCCAAATTCCTACTCATTTTATTATTTATTTATTATTTTGTTTACAACAAATCTCCCGTATTAAGTTAACAGTAAGAACGCGCATTTTCAAGGATTGGTTAATGGTAAATTAGGTCTCCAAATGAGTTTAATGCTTCACCAACACAAAAACGCATAAAGAAACAAGCTTTAAAAAGCCAGCTCATGATCATATGGATTAAGGTTAGGAAATCTAGTCAAGAGTTAAAGAGAATTAACGTACCTTTAGAAACACCGCATTCTCCATTCTCCCTTCCCCTTGATGCAGGCATGGGTGATTTCTTAAAATAAAATTTAAAATAAATGGGGAAAACGTAAAATTCAATAGAATTTGTCCTCCATCCACCCACTGGATGGGGCAAACCGATCAGTGGGTTGCTGAGTCAGTGCATGCGAAAGCAGCAGCATTTAATGCATGCGAAATTAAGTAATTCTTGCAATGTTATTTCCGAAAAGAATGAAAGGCAAACCAACTTTCTTTCAGTCTCAAATACGCAATAAGAGAGTAGGTTTTGGTGTGTAAGAACCAGCTTTCTAGCTCATTCTCACAGAAAGAATTGAAGACGGTTTACTTAAACTGATAAGAGATGAGAAATGTGGTATTGTAATCAGGACTTGTACCAAGAATCGGAAATGGAAATGGTGACCGTACGCACCACAATCATTACTGCTGTGGTAGTTTCGGTCAATTTTGTTAGTGAAAGTGCCCGGGCAGATGCGCACACAACAACGACAACAAAAGCGAAAACATCAGTAGCATTTACCCTTGCCTTCTTGGTATTCTCCTTCGCTGCTCCTGTTGGCCGCTTGAGAAATAAAGATAATGACTTTTGTCATCTGTGAAAAAGTTTTGGGACTTTTTTGTGACAACATTGGTAAAATGTTCACGCACTATTAGAACTGTCACATTCTAATGTACATAGGCTGAATATATGCCTTCCAGTTTATTCAATAATGGGCAAGACATCTGTCAAATAATATCGGAAATGGTTCATGCATAAAACACTTTCCTTGGATAACTTTTGAGTTCTTGTAAAGAGTGATTTTGTAAAACCACAGATAGCTGACAGAGTGATGTAAACATCTTGAAACGTCAACAAGCAAACAAAGTGTTTTGCGGGGCAAAGTAGTGATTAGTAGGTGAAATAAGCACGCATTGTATTGGAACGGCCGAGAAATTCTGCCCTGATACGCGATTTTAGTATAGATCACAAACTAGCTAGTCGCGTGGTGAAGCAAAGGCATCTGTGGATAAGGCAGATGAGCTTAAAGGTGTTGGATTCGTTAACTATCGTAATAACAAAGCCTAGTGGGGTCCATAGTCCTACCCTAAAATAAAGTTATATAGAAGAAACTTCATCTCTAATCCTGCATTTACATCAATGACACGAAGGGGTTTGAATCACTTTTTACTCCGCCGACAATTCGGTCAATTGGCGGAAATTTATGACAGCCAGTAATATAAGTGCAAAAGAGGCCGAAATCGCGAAAATGAGACAATTTTTTTCGCACAAACTAAGATAGTCCTTAGTAATTTTATTTTAAGTTATTAACTTCAAATTCCGCTAATAAATAACTGGTTTAGTCATCAAAGGTAATTTCTGCTTTCTATAGCTAGGTTTTGAGGTGATTGTCCTCCTAAATCGAGAAGTATTGTGACAATTACAACCTATTCAACTAAGAAATATTCTCGACACGTTTTGATCAAACCCGTACAAAAGCAAACGACAACAAGTTACCTGAGTCATGGCTGAATGGGTCTCGAATGAAGCTGGCTTAAAGGTGAAATGAATGAATGAGCAAATAAGCGAGTTAATTAATTGGGTAATTAATGAAAGGAGTGGTAGTGAGATGAGATGATGCCATAAACAAACAGTTCTTACCTTACGCAAACACAAGATACCTCCAAGAAATACTCATAAATTGAGATGGCTATTTGTTTAATCAAATACAACAGTGTACTGAGGCCCTGACGAGTGTGTTTGACTTCGCCTCAAGGGCGGTAGTTGTAATAGTTTAGATAGAGGGAAATCAAACGTATTTCGAACGCTGGGAGCTCTATCGTATAACGCAATGGAAGAAATAACGAGAGTTTGGCGAGACAAGAACGTGGCTAGCTAGTAAAATTAATGAATGACAGTTCTCTAGTCGATGGTTTGATTAAGAGGTTCTATGTGTCTTGGAGGACGGATCTGAGATGAAAACAGGGTAATAACGTATAATGCGGCAATACATTAAAGGAAATAAAGTGTCAAATACATCCAGTTATCTACATACGATCACCATAGCTTCGAGGGTTCCCATTTAGACAGCAATTACTATGACATCGAATCACCCATGTATAAACCATTTTAAACATTTCAATCGTTTGCTCTTGAATTCTTCAGAAGCCTCGTCTACCATTTAAAGAGCTAACCTAAATACTAACGGATCCAGTGACTGCTAAACATTCCTCCAATATTTTTATTTTCTGAGCAGCTAAATCCGAGTTGGGAGAAAGTCAAATTTTCTGCCGGTGCTGATGAGACGGGAACACTTGCTTCGCTTTTATTTACCAATTCCATACAGATGGAAGACAAAGTGTGCACTAGACGATGTTGTAACGGGTAAATTACAAAATCGGTCTCATTCCTTATATGATTTCTCTTCAATAAAATACAGAGTAAAACTTAAGAAGTAAAATCTTTTTTGCTCCTCCATGTAATGTATGGAGGTTCCGCTTTTTGACTCTAACTACCAGAAAATTAGCAGTATCCCTAAGATGGTACTTAGTCGTGTGTTTTAGTTTACAAAAAAGGAAGCAATTCTCCTTTCACAAGCCGATCGCAAGCTTGCGGTGCTACATCCTATAGTCCATAAGCGACTTTGTTCATAAACTTGAAAGTCTGAGAACTGCTCTTTTCGAATTTATTTAAGCATATTGACAGTGAATCTAAATAAACCAGTTATTAACTTTTCTGCATGCTAATAACGAACCTAGCTTTTGTATTGGCATATCTTATTGCCTTTTAGTGTGGCTCAATGTGTTAATTTGGTGGCAGCCAAGAGCAAACGCGAAAAGATTAGTATTTCTGATTTCAGTAAATGGATAACAACCCCGCACCTAACAAAGGAAAACTAACGACTGTGGGGCGTTGAACCGATAAAAATTGCTATGGGAAGGCTATCGAGACAACGTCGACTTTTGAAAGTCCGCAAATTCGGTTTCTGCACAAATGGCGGTGACCAAGCGAGGCCAGGTCTCAACTTGAAAAAAAAAATAGCTAATTATAAGTTCTTTAAGGAAGTGATCTAGATCACAGCAAAAGCAGACAAATCATTCTTTCATAAACTGCATAAAGCGATTGGCATAGGAAACTTCACCTCGGTAGAACCTTGTCCAACCTTTTAGTGCAACCTCCCAGATCAATCCACCCCGATACATTTCACTCTGTAGAGTACATTACATTGTAGAACCTCGAACAACACTGATAAAGTAGGGCTAGTGGCTGTACTAGCCCCACAAGTTACATTTTCTTCTAAGTAATATCACCACCAAGAGTCTCATATCCTTGTTCTGTTAATATACCCTTCTTCTGCATTGCTTTGATTTATTACAGCCTCAGAGAGTACTCGAAGAGCTACAGACAATTTTGTTTTATTAGAGCAAGAGAACTCGGGTGTATAATCATGTTGAAAAATTATGGTAAATGGTTTCATGCCCTTTATGATACAAAAAGTTTTAACTTACCATGAAATCTGGCAGAGACGTGGTTCTGAAAGTGAGAAAATAGGTGGCCCAGAATTATTTTTCTCTAGTAAATCAGAGAATACTGGATTTCTGAGAAGGTTTTGACTGAACACACGAAAAACAAAAATTTCCCTGTTGACTAGCCCAGTTATGCTAGTCTTAGATCCCCGGGAGTTGGCAGATTCGTCCCGTGAAATTTCGAGACTAAGCCTTGCTACGTTTACAGGTTCGAAAGATGGCCTCCGATCAACTAAGACGGAGTCGACACGCAAAATGAAGACGTCTCTTTTGGGTTATTATAAGACACAATGGCAGGTAGACATTCTACCAAACTGAGTCACCACTAATAGAGTTTCCACTACAAATGTTACCAATTCTGTTCCATTCAAGGTAGCAAGCAAAGCGAGATGATCGAGGAAAGTAGTCGAGTAGGAAAATGGGATAAATAGGTATTTCATGATCAATGCGGATGAATTTAATTCTGAATGGGAGGTGGAACTGTTTCTTTTGGTCAGCCAAAATGCGCAACTGATGGAGATGCAGACAGTCCATCCTCATTGGGCCCTCTGAAGTCATGGGTATTTTGACTACTGCTTTAATTTAATCAAAGATGCACATTTTACTAGACACGAAATGAGTAACTATAAGGTAAAAATTTTGTGGGTCCTGTCGCCTCCTAAGAACGGATGTAGAATGCCTTTGATTAGTGTTGTAAGCGCACCTCTAAATTTGTGATTGTGAGATCATATTGGCATTTGCAATAGTTTTCACAATATAAATCTAATTTTTGACACCCCTATTGATCATCAAAATCGTTCCCAAGAGGCAATCCAGACCTCTGTTTTGCTAAATGGAGAGAACGCCTAAATGTTACAAATAAAAGGCAGCTACTGTAGATGGTTCAATACGCGGAAACTTGCATCAGAAGAAGCACTGAACGTAAATTTCTCACGTAAGATATGATCAAAAAATTTGCACGAAAGCAGTGGTTTATAGGATAAACCCGAAAAATGGATCTCGTGCCGTAAAGCAAGAAGTTGAGAATAACTGAAATAGTTGACTGGACAGCAATAAGGCAAGTCAAAAAAGGAGAAATAAAAACAGGATGCTACTTATATAGTTAATTACACCAAATGTATTGACTTTTGGACAAATTGACGTGCAAGAAACCGCTGTTATGATAAATATTTTCAAGGCGCCGGGATCGGTGCGCAGAACAAGATGGAGGATGCTAAGCGGTGTAGCATGCATTTTTTGCTGGTAAAAATAGGTCCTTTTGGCCTGCCGCGCATTTATATGTATCTCTACCAGTGCAACTCAGACTAATAGGCTGCTGACCCTTCTGCATCTTAGAGGCTACAAAATCTCGTATGTGGTGCAACTAAATTTGGGGCGGTGAAAGTAGTTGTTAAACAATGTCAATCAAAGTACAAATCACACCACTTTCAATGTTACCTACAGTAGCTGTTATGGTCTTCAATAGATATAAAATTGAGTGTCTTTGGTCTCTACGCGATTCACTTAAGTCACTAAGTCACTAGGCGTCAATAGCATTTCCCACACACGTGGCAAGCTGTCAGGTATGAACCAACATTGCTTTTTCTCGTTGGCGTAGATGTGAGAGAATAACTGAATGGGAAAGACTTCTGCTCCAAATACCTCTAATTGTTTAAATTTAAAAAAAATAATGAATGGAAGATTGTTGACCACCTTTTAACGGGGATAAAATGAGAAATGGTGAACCGAATTAAATGGACCTATTCAGACGAAAGATGGGTAAAAAAAGCACATCATTAGATAAACATAGCTTTGTCATCCATTTGAATAGGTCTGTACGGTGGAAGGTGACTAAGTGCGTGAACGATTGAATGAAAGGATGACCCGAAAAGGATCAATCGACGACGTTTTAGTAAATGGGTAGGTGAAAAGAAGGCACAGATGTTAATTAGTGGGTATTGGGTAATGAATGGGTACACAGGAGGATGATTGGATGGAGGTTTAGACTCATGATTGAGGGGAACAGGTCGAAAAACGATGAACGAATAAATGAGGAGATCAATGGATTTGAAAAGGATTTTAGAAAAGTAAAGTGACGAATGAGTTAGGAGTAGATAAGCGAATAGATTAGGAATTAACGGTTCAGTGAATAACTAATTAACGAAAGATGCGAGTATGAATCGAAAAAAAATAAGTTGGTGACTAAATACATTAGTGAATAATTTTAAGAGTGGGTAAGTCAGATTTGGACTCGTAGATGCAGAAGCTAACGAACTAGAGAAGAATGAGCCATTGAAAGGATGAATTAATAAGCGAGTGAATAAGGTGAATTGGGAGGGGGCGATTGGATGAGTAAATAATCGAGGGGATTTGAGCCGGGCTAATGACTAAGGGGTGGATAAATTGAGGCTACTAGATTAATGAATTATTTCAGGACAGTCGATAGCCAAATAAATAGATGGCGTGTCGTATGAATGGATTGACTAAATAGAAGACTTAATGAGCGAAGTGGCAAATTGGTAAAAAGCGACTTATAGATTGATGAATGAAAACTAACAAAAGGAATGTAAGAATGAAAAACAAAACCCGTGAAAGTATTACACCTTGGACCTTTAAACAATTGAAAGAAAAAGGGAAGCATTTTAGCACCAGCATGTTAGGTACGATCAGAAACAGTTTTCGATGGGAGAGCTTTCCACTAACAATGACCGGAAGCGTACTAAAACCATTAGTTTTCATCTAAATACACAGGCATACGACTCAGGCTAAAAAAGAAGGAAATGAAATATCCTTTTTAGTGTCACAAAAAAGTACCTTCATATAGGGCCAATTGTCATACTTATAACGACCCAAATACGCATCAGAACTAGACACATATAAGAAATAAATAACATACGAAATCGTGAAATAGAGCGAGTTTTACATAAACATTCAGCTACTTGCCAATTGCAGCGTTATCGTGACGACTCATTGACAGTGTCAGGCCTGACAAGCACCAGCCACTTAACAAATTCGTGGTGGAAACGCATTAATGGCCGAGGCAGAGATAACAAGCGGTGGAGGGGCCTTTTCTTTATTTCTAACAGCCATAGAAGAACCTCCTTCTCCGTACGATGTTACCAAAATAGATAAAAAAGCAACTGTGTAGCTCATTCCTTACATTCAGATTCCGTTTTTATTAGTTAAAACCATAGCAGAGATAATGACAAATATGCTAAATAAGTCTTTAGAGGGGTACTTCACCTGTAAGCCTGCTTCAGAAATAGCAAAAACAATTCAAATTACCCCGGAAAGTCGTAGTCTCGTCAACTTTCGGCACAGACTTCGGTCTCAAGATCTGCTTGTTGACCGGATTCAAACGGAGAGAGGATGCATGAAACTATGAATTATGACCGTAATCATAAGAGGTAAGAGATATCTTTATTTCAAGAAACCAAGGTTTAAAATGGCTTTTTAGGTAGTAAAAAAATGAGGATAATAGAAAAACGAAACAAATACAAGGCATGACTTTGAGGACCTACCCTAACTTGTGTGTAGGGCTAGCAATTCGGCTACCATCGTCATGTTTGTGACGCCCGATGTTACTATTTTAGCTCCGCGTTGCAAATGTGTGCTTTGTGCGCTTTACCATCTTACGATGGTACATTGACTGAACTCAAAACGATAAAACACGTGTGTCAGGTGTTCTTAGGCTAAGGATAATTGCATTTTCAGCTTTTAAGAAGTGTTGGAATTGATCATTTCGGCAATGAAATTGCTGATTTCATAAGTTCAGATGGTCACTTATTTTCTCCGAGAGCCTAGTAGCGAACGTGCTAAGTAAATTTTGCATTTGGGCAAGTGTTTCTACGGCAAGCAGCTAGCATACGGATATCTTGTTTTAAAGCGCCAACATTATAATTATCTTTTAAAACCTGTTACCCTTTACCAAATGAGTTAATTAATTCTACTTTAGAACATCACACGTGCGATAAAAGCTACTGAAAAAAAGGCATTCCCGGTTGATCAGCGCCCATAAAGCTCTTTGCAGACAGCTGTTTCCCATTTACCTAGCAAGTTAGTGGACTTAGATGCACGAATATATACTTCTTTTGTGGATGTAAGCAATACTACAAGGAAGTTAAAATATTTCGAAACAATTTTAAAACACTTCCTCTTAGCATCAGTCAAAAGGTATTTAACAAAACTAAGCTACCATAAGGCTTTTTACTGCTATTCTTGAGAATGGAACATGAGAACCAGAGACGAAACCTTCGGAGGTAATCATGAAAAATCGCAGCAGCAAAAGATATGCAACATAAATGGGTGTTATTTGAGTACATAGAAGGGATGTCCATTTGTGTTGGCTTCTTAAAGCAATTTTTGAGAGAACTCTTGTCAATGCTCTGAACATTTGAGTCATCACCAATGCACTAACTGCATTGGTTCCATAAGATACACTTATATTTTCGAGAAAAAATGTGCCTGAACGCTTTAAATCGTTGTAGTTACTCATTGAAATGCAAAGTCAATTGCTCTAAAAGGTTTGGGGACCAAGACTTACTGTAAAATCTTGATACCAACGTAATTTTAACTTTGCTACAGTCGAAACCGAATTATAACAGACAAGTGAATACTGTTTTGCGCAAAATAGTTCGAATTATGCGTGCTTTTAAGAGCATTTGTCAAGTCGAGAAAACACTACTAAAGACGATAGCGATGTAACTATGATTACAAAAGCACAAACTAATCATAAAACTGTAAAAGGGGTGGTTAGTGCTACAAATTTTGCTTTAGAAACACCTTTGCCCGAAACTTTCCCATTTAAACAATGTAGCCAAAAAATAGTCTTTTTCTTCATTACTGCTATTTTCTACCTAAAAACGTACTTCCGTAGAATTTTTGACAACCGACACATTACAAATGAAATTTCCGGGAAACATTTTAAAAGAGCGTTTAAAAAGAGAAAAGAAGAAAGTTTTTTCATATACAGAGAGAATACCTAATTATTTAGTCTACTAAAAAGCTACAATTTATTTCGCAACTACTACATACTATTGCCCCTCCTGATTAACATTACTATCTCAATTATATGCTGGGTCTTACTCACCATTTCGTCCGCCTTTTGTGTGAGTGCAAAGGTTTGAAAATTTAAATTCTGTCTATGCTTGAAGAAGGCTCATGTTATTTTAGAGCAAAAATAGGAAGAGACGCTGTACCCAACGCGTCTCCAGAAAGGGAGAGGAGAGAGGGCGGAAGGCAAAGAGGAAGAAAGGTAGTGTGAGAAAATGAGTGCTTACCATATTGTTACTGTTAATATAACTCCACTTTCGAATTAAAGACCCGATGACGTGTGCGTGGGTGCATACAAGCGTATCTGTGTGTCTTTTCTGCCAGTCCTCGGGCGCTCGATTACGTATTGTCATGGTCACACACACTAGGGATGTTAGCAATCATACCACTCTCCTCTCATTCCATCTAGCTTTATCTGTACCTGTCCTCTTTATCACTCACATGTGCACTGATAGCTAGACGGGCAGACACAGCTGGACAGAGGTAAGACGAACACTACCTGCATTTGAAAGTTTACTGAGAGGACAAGGGATTTTAAGTAAGATCAACTTGGGTGGATTGGGGAAAAGAAAATACCCACAAAATTAAGTATTAACGAGAATCCTACATAGCAACGATACAAATCTAAATCACCTCACATTAGCTAAAAAAACTTATTTTGCATTAGGCTATAGTCTTCTAAAAACGAGCCGATTTTCTGATAGAGTAAATGAGAACAACGGCAGTGACAGAGGAAATCCAAAGGAATTTGTGCTGTTTGATAAAATAAGGAATAATATGCAAATGGGAAGCAAAAAGTCACTTTTTCCCTTCTTTGCGTAAACTTAAAGTATATCCAAATGAGAGACAAAGAAAGGCGAAGCGCGTACAAATATCTGGCTTAATTCGACTTAGGAAAAGTAAGCAGTCTGCTAGACTTAGTTAAATCATCTGAACTGGATTAAGTTTGAATAATAAGGTCCCGGGAAACTAACTCATCGTTTGACAATAAAAAGTGCGCTTTTGATAGGAAATTATGAAAAGCCAAACAGAATGTTGCGCAAAAAACATTCTCCGATCCCGCCTACGGTTATGTACAAGAAAATTAGTAGAAACCTTACTACGCAATGCTGCACAGCATCATAAGAGCTTAAAAGGAGTTTGAATTCTACTTTAAAAACTTGTCGTCCCATTCATTTGCCAATGATTAAAAAACTTACTAACATCCACAGCTTCATAACTACGTACAAAAGTGCTTTCATTCACACAACTGAGACATGAGAAAATCCTAAGCGCGCTAAGTTCAGTAGATTTGCATTAAAAATACAAAATAAAGGCAATCACAAAAGACATTTAATTACATAACACACCTTTAAATACGCAAATTCAATGAATCGTTTGTGGAAAAAATAGAAAAATATTTCAAATGTTTGCAAAAAATAGAAGACTGAATTTTCACATCATCAATTGCACTACAGACATTTTGAAAAGGTAAAAATAGTCCTCAGAAAAGAACTCTCTAGTAACGTTGCTTTTCATTATTAAAAGGCGTTTAAAACTGCCAAAACACGACAGATAATCTAACCTAAATGCTGTGAACTAAACAAACTCCCCGTAACAACTGCAAAATTAGTTTTAGGCAACTTCAACAATCTTCACTATAAATTCCAAAAAGTCTCACTGAAAGCACTTTTAATCCAAACAAATGATTCTGTGCCAAGAAATATTAAAAACCAGAATTTCGGCAAGTCGAATCTCAGAACCACAACTAACTTGTTAAGTTCCTCTAAAAAGCTTTGACTGAAAGTGAGATATGCTCTTGATGCGTGGGTCCAGGTCGGCCAGCCCAGAATGTATCCGCACAAGTACAACCCGATCGCTAACCCGAGTAAATCAAGCGCTGAAGCGGAGCAGCAACGGCGTAGTAAATTTAAAAAACTGCCTAGGGCAAAAAATAATTAAATTAAATGAGAATATCATTAGGACAGTAGACCCTACAAAAAAAGATTTTATTTGCTTTTCACAATTAGCAAACTCTTTACATTCCACATACTTTAAAATGTCCCGTAAAAGTGTGATAATTTAGTTATTTGTTCAACTTTTAGCATTGTATTTTTGCCTAATTAGGGTCACCTTCGGGCCACGTTAGTAACCTGAGGCCCAAATGTCTAGTACATATGTACACATGCAAGTGTATATTCTGCACAGATGTTACGTAACACGTTAGGTGTTTGTTTAAGGATCGTTTTGGTAAAGGACTACTTTATCTTGGCCATGGCATCTCGCCGAACGGGCTGACCAGTAGCACAATTGTCTTCTGTATATCGACTGTACATACAGATATGTATATACGTATGTGTCCGGCCCTAGTATTATAACTTCTTTCGTCTTGAGGGAAGTAGTTGGGCCCTGTACTGGTGGCAGAGGAAATCATACCGGATCCTAAAGGATATCTATCCTAGTTTCTGCTGCTAGGTGATAAACCTGAGCGGGCCGTGAGAATCAGTGATGTCCCCAAAGAGATAGGTTGAAATTGATGTCTGCCTTCTGTAATTACTCCAGTCTCGCGTTCCGCAGGGAAGATATTAACAACTGCTGAGATACTAGTCGTTAAACACTTGAGAGTCTTGTTACAGGCTTTACCAGCCGTACATGCATAAAACTGTGCATAAAGTAAACTCGCCATACTTCCTCCACTTCTCTACCTGCTGAATGGAATCCGGATAGATGTGACTAGGCAGGCCCAAAGTGAGAACAACGTGGCAAGGACCTGTAGTAAGCCCCATCCTTCCTAAATTAACCTACTTTTAGGGCAGGGCTCCTATGTCTACATATGCCCACGCATGTTGGCCGGCACAATTCCCGGCTCCTAAATCAAGTTTCAAATACAGACGAAACTCCATATCAAATTGGACCTTCAAGAAGAATAAGTGACTTTGCGGTCAAGTTTCTCCTCAACTGCATTAGGATTTGATAACTGGTATGGTCGGCTCAAGGGTGCTTCTTACAGCACCGAATAAGTAGTAGCGGCTAACTCAAATGTAATACGATAGTGGTTTATCCCTCGGTTCTGGTGAGGCGCCACTTTTGGACTTCAAATTAGCCCCTTTGTACCTCGCTGGGTGGGCTGGCCTTTTGGGCCATGCCACTAGCACAGACACCTTCTCCGTGCTGAATATATATATTCTGCCCGAGTATTATGTCTTCTTTCGTCTTCAGGGTGTCTCGGGACGCTACACAAAAGGCAATGCAAATATGTAGTGGCTGGTAGTATTAACGGTCAGCCCTCGTAGAGGGGCACCTCGCATTCTTCACAAGACTCTGTTGAGTCGGCCAGGTTAAAAGCTATGAGAGCAGTGATAGGACCTAAATTCATAATTAATAAAGATAGAAGTAGAAAAAGCCAAAAATAAGGATAAAAGAGCAACAAAATAAAATACGAAAAGGAAAGAGCGCAAAAAATGCTCTAATAATTAAAAGAGGAAACAAAAAAGACATTTAAAAATTCAATAAAAGTGGAAAAATTATATAAAAACATAAACACGTATAACATCCACAGTATTACAAGTAAAAGCAGCACAAATACACCAAAAGGGCTCTAAAAGAACCCAAAAAGGAGAAGCAAATTAAAATGAAAATAAGATTCAGACGAAAAAGGGGACAAGAAAAATATAGGTGACAGAATCAAATATACATACTTGCGCAAAAGCAAAGCGACATCAGAAGAAGTCTAAAAAGCAATATGAGTTGCAAAAAGTTCATGTAACGCGTTTATTAGATGATAAAATTTAAAATGCACTGTCAGTTTGAAGTAACAATGCTGAGAAAAATGTTAAAGAGATAACCACCGAGAAGTAGCAAAGGAGCAC
>NW_020170412.1:24610-25661 GCF_000524195.1 Echinococcus granulosus | reverse complement strand
ATCAGTCTACTCGTTCGAGGGGAATGAGGACTGAGGTGGGAGAGTGAGGCACCTAACATGTTCCACTGATGGCAGCATCGGTCCTCCTTTGCCTTTCAGGAACAAAACGGGCTTCGGAGGTCGGCTTTGAAACGCCAAATTTAACTTCCATCTGTACACCCACCGTCAGCGCACACTTCACACTTGTCACGCATTTTGACTCTTAAATAAGCCCCTACCTAGTACACCGAGCTAGTAGATTGGTGCACTACACTATCCCACGTGGCTATCGGACAGATGTAACAAACCCTTGCCAGCGAATTTTCAGTGTTATCGAAAAGTGTGTGAAAAAGACGAAGTGTGTATAGAACCTTCACCTACTAGGGTAACTACCCTTCCGCAACTCACTTCTAGCCAGGATCACTAGGTAGATTACCGTCTAGTTAGAACAATAAAATCACCCGCCTAATATGCTCAAGAAGCTCCGCGGCATGAATACTAATTCCCACAATGAGATGGTCAAGTTTGTCGCAAAAATTAGACCTTGCTCACGGTCTTGCACTACAATAACCACAGCAGGCCGCCATGTTATACGTTAGTATAGGGTGAGACTTCCCATTACGTATCGTGTTTGCTCATAATCGGCCCTCAATCAGGCATACAAGCTCCAGTAACAATTAAGGGTTAACACAATTTTATTATGGGATGTAAGGCAACCGGACCATCAGAATATCTGAAAAAATTCATAACAATAATAAAAGGACGGCAATTAATTCTAGCTGTATCAAACAAAGCACAGTAGCGAACAAGTGACAGGAAAGAAACTACAAAAAAAAACGACTAAAAATACCAAGGGCAGATATCATACAACAAAAAGCGATAAAACGGAACAAATTAGAACGAAAAATGGCGTTCAAAAGCTATAAGAAAAAACAAAACAAAGAGCAGAGCAAAGTAAGGATGGGCTAAAAGACTGACGAAATTCACATTGGTGAAAACAGATGGCATATACCACGACGCAGAAAGTAAAAAGCCATTAGCAAAAGCGGCAAAATCTGCAACAACGAAGGAA
>NW_020170412.1:23506-24510 GCF_000524195.1 Echinococcus granulosus | reverse complement strand
ACCTTCTTACCTACCTACCTACCTTCTTAACCAATGTTTGTGGAAGATTTAGTGTCTGCAACACTAAGGCGCTTGCAAGCTGCTTTACCTACGGAGTGGTTTGACCAGGCGTTCCCACTTCAAGCATCCTATCGTGGAAGCTATTTTATTTGCCAGTTGTTCGTGCCTTTTGAATGTGCATGGAAGAAGGTCTTGAAAGTGTTGAATGGAGAGTCGACTGACGTAGCAGTTTGCCAAAGTTGACGGAATTGAAGCGTCAGCTTTGTAGATGCTCCCCGAGTTGCGATTGACAGGGTGTTTGGTTATGCTGGTTTATTTCGTCCTGCTTTAAATTCGGACACACGTTCTTCTTGATGTGTACAGCAGAAAGGATTGTGAAGATGATGCTTTATGCGTTGCATTGTTTGTTTGAAGGGGCAACGCGTACAGCTACTTTGATGAGTTGGATATTCAATCCCCTCAAGGAGGACTAATATCGTTCCCCTCCCAACTTTCTGCATCCTGTAAGGCTTTCTTTTAAATGACTTTGAATACTAATTTGTCGGATGAGGACATGATGTTGCTCGGTGTGTTGGGCCTTTGCAAAGGATTTTTTGGGATTGTCGTGCCCAGTAGTTGGAAGGAACCGATGGGTAAATAAATGAGGCAGTTGTCGAACATCGCATCGAGTTAGACTTGAGGAGGAGGGAATGCGCTGTTTTTATACTGGTGGAGTGTGGATGATGCACTGCATCGGGGCCGTCTCTTATTCCCATCGCTAGTGATAAGAGTACTGGACTGAAAGTGAAGTCATTTGGTAAAAGGCGGCGTGTAGAGTGGGTTCATGCGGGTGGTGATTCGCGTACATTACGCCTCCCCAATTTGTTCCCCCTTCACTGCTGTCCACCCATCTACCCAACTAAGCATGTATCTGCATTCTATTGAGGTAGTGGAGGGGTAGATGGGTGTTCACTTGGTTGACATCATGTAGCTACCGTGCCCTGATAACTGCACCCGATTCGCAA
>NW_020170412.1:20873-23406 GCF_000524195.1 Echinococcus granulosus | reverse complement strand
ATGACCCTTCACTGCCTTTGTTTAGTCATTTGTCAGTGTTTGATGGACCACTTTTTTCGCAAATTTTTAATTTGTTTAGCCTTATTTTTCAGCCTCTGTTTTTGTGCCTTTCTTATATATGTACTTGTCTTGATCTAGTTTCCCTTTGTTGCATGTTTTTTATCTTCGCTACTTTTTCATTCCTCCCTGAGTTGGTCCTCATAATGTTGAACTTTTTTTGTTCTTTGTTGAGAAGTGCTCAGTGAGCACGACTTATGCTTTGGAGTAAGCGTCAGAATTCTTTTGACCTGTGTTACATTTTGACACACCTGTGACCTCCGTTCCCTGCTCTATATATATTCGCTAAATATGTTCTTGCTTAGTCTGTCTGTTCGGTCCGAGGGATTGGAGCACACGGAGGGAGACGGAAAAGATGTATACTTCACTACAGTGGCATTTCCGACTAATCCTTTCCATTTTTAAGGACAACATGGCTCTGAAATGCGCTTTTAACCAGCCAACTTCAAAGTCTGACTCTACCTTCGCTGCTAGCGATACCTTAGAATCGCCATGCTGCCTCCCGCTACCATACCTAAACTCGCAGTCGGTGAAGAGGAGTAGGGACCCAGTTTACTTTTAAACAGTGGGTGAAGACGACAAGGAAAACGCGAGGATAGTCCAACTTCCAGCAGTGCCGGTCTTGCGTGAATCACATCCAAAGAGGGTCGCGGGATGGATAAACGTCCAGCTTAGACACGAAGTCTAACCACTCATTATTGCAGGGAAGCGCCGTGGTGGGAGTACCACTCCCTTAGTCAGCTGGTTAAGCTCGCAATCGAGAAGTGTCAGGAGATGCTTACTGTCCCGCGCTACATTGTCCGCAATGGTCATCCAAACCCGGCATGATTATATCGTGGTCCTCTGCGCAATACCCCAAAATCAGGTAAGGCGTCCCTTTTCATATCCTATTTGCTCTCAAGTAGCTCTCACTCATTTTTGCAAGCCCCAGGCAAGGTAGAAGGGTATTCGTGTCGTTTCCTTTTTGACTGTGGTGCAGTTAGATCAATAATAAGTCCCCAGGCTCTCCGCACCCTTTGTCACAGGATTAGGATCGCTCTACTGTCTATCGACCTACTTCTGTCCCACGTCACACGATTCCCCATCAGGAAATCCATGTAAAGATCAATATCTTTCCACACGCCACGTGATTCATCATCAAAGGACCCATATATCGATCAATGCCCATCCTCAGGTCACGTAATTCGATATAAGGGGATCCATATATTGATCTAGGTTCTTTCCCAGGGACACGGGACATATCATCAGGGGCTCTATATATCGATCAATTTCTATCTCATGGCATGTGATTCATCAGCAGAGGACACATGCCAATCTACGCCTGTCTCTGTGGTCACGTGCCACACCTTCAAGGGAGCCATATATCGGTCTATTTTATCCCCAGTCACGTGACTCATCATCAGGAATGCACGCCTGGATTAGTGTCCGTTCTCAGATCACATGACATCACTGGGGCGTCCATATACCGATCTATGCCCAGCCCCAGAGACATGCAACACATCGTCAGCGGATCCATTTGTTGACTTTTTCTACCCCGTATCACGTGACACATCAGAAGAGAATCCATGCACCGATCTATGTCTACTTCCAGGGTATGTGACACATTGTCAGAGGATCCATATATCATGTGTCTATCTATTTCTATCCCACGTCACGTGATTCCTAACTGGGGGATCCATAGGTCGGTCAATATCTACGCCAGGAACACGCGCCACTTCATTATAGCATTCATGCACCGATCTGTTCCCATACCATGTCAAAGGATTCATCACTAGGGCATCCATAGCTTAATCAGAGTGTATCCTCATATCATGCACCGCACCACCAGGGCATCCTTATATCAATCTTTTCGCGCCAAGTATCACGTGGTGCATCATAAGAGGGTTTTGTATCGATTAATGACTACCGTCAGGCCAAATATATCATCGCTTGGGGATCTACATGTGGATCTATTTCGGTCAACAGGTTCACGTGCCACAGCATGACGGGGGCCATATATCGGTCTGTCCCTATCCCCAGGTCGCGTGATCCGTCACCAGGGAGTCCATATATCGATCAACGTCAATCCTCAGGTCACGTGACTCATTGTCGGAGGGTGCGCATATATCGACCAATGTCTATTCCCAGGGAATCCATTTGTCGACCAATGCCTATACCCGGGTCAAGTGATGCACTATCGGCGAGTCCATGTATCCATCAGTGCCTAGACCCAGCAACACGCGACGTCATCATGGCACCCATGCATTGCTCAATGTACCTCCCCAGGTCACGTGATTCGTTGTCAAGGCATGCATATATTGATCTGAGTCTACCCTCAGCGTTACGTGGCATATCGTCAGAGGATCCGCGTATCGATCAATGTCTATCCTCAGGGATTCCACGTGTCGAGCAATACCTACCCCCAAGTCACGTGATCCATCATCAGGAGATGTAAGCCCACCCCCCAGATCACGCGATCTCCTACCAGGGGATCTGA
>NW_020170412.1:19338-20773 GCF_000524195.1 Echinococcus granulosus | reverse complement strand
CGATGATGTGTAAGTCGATGAATACCGGGCCGTTCATATTTCAGTGTCTACCACAGGTCAACCGACTCACCATCAGGGTGGTTATGTCGGTTGTGTTAGTGCCCTTGTGTCGCATATGAATGCTGGGAATGCAAATATTCGCCGAATCTCATGACATGAGTCCACGTGTCACCGCTTCGGCTCGGTGCATTGGTCCAATGCTTAGCCAGAGTCTCGTTACACTACTGCGGATTAATGTATATCTGCGTGACTTGACCCATACATTGATTCAAGTCACGTGACTCTACTGCTGTTCAACATGTTAATCAAAGTGTACGTGATACCACTAACTGCTGCTGCACAAAAGCACCTAAGGTTGAAACAAGGCAGCAGCTAATTGATATATCGGTCTCACTTTTTGACTTAGGATTACGTGACTTTACTGTGGACAAATGTATTAGTGCTGGAAATCAAGGCTACGCATAGCCTCTGTTTTGACTAGCATAGATGATTTTTAAAAAAAGTTTTGACTAATGAGCAAAGCTGGGAGACTTTGGCAATAGATATAAAACGGAATGAGAACTAAAACGCAAAATTTATGCCTGTCATTGGCAGGAGCATAATCACCTGCTTGTATTTTCGGTAAGCAGCAATGTTATTCTCAATTTTCCAAAGGTGCCTTTTACCCCCTAAGACGTTGAAGTTAATGCTCTCCTCTGTTTACCAAAGGAAAACGTCAGTGACCTTTTATACTTGCAGTTGACTCATACCACATACTATCATGGCAAGAAATAAGGAAAAACAAACATGAAAAGTAAATTCTTTTCTGAAAATCTGCACCATCTTACAGCTGTGGAGACATTTGCTGAGGAAAGCTCAACGTCTGGCGGAAGAGATGATTAAAGCTCAGGTGAAAGTTGCAAAAATAGGGTCTCTCTAGTAACTTAACAACCGATAAAAGTGATTGTGCGGATGAAAGTGGTGTTACGGATGGGCATTTTACAGCCTTTAGCATCTTGCCTGACACTGCACGGATCAAACTACACTCCTACGTTAGAAATCAAATGTAGCACTTAAATTTTAACGCTCTAAATGCAGTCTTGTTTATTCTCTACAAAGCAACATCTCCTCCTCGACGCGCAATGTATGTGTTTTATATTTGCGGTTTGCGACGTTTTAGCAATGTCAGTCCTCTTGCTAAAGTTAGAATTGACTGCAAATTTGAAGTTACAATTTTTAGTTGTTTAGAAAATTACTACAAAATACAGTTTAGGTAGAAAATATGGCAAGTCCAGAAGTTAGTGCAAAACTTCATGAGCAACAGCGAAGACAATCTTTCAGAGTGATGATTAAAAATAGTAAAACACTAGTTGATCAGTTTCTGGTATTGTTAGACTTAGAGCAAGACTACACCTGTCTGCTCAAAATATAAAATTAAAGGTTAGTCAGGTTTAAA
>NW_020170412.1:13032-19238 GCF_000524195.1 Echinococcus granulosus | reverse complement strand
AAAAGGACTCATTGAATAATAATATTGCTCCGATGTGGAAATATTCATTAATTTACTGAGTGGCGTTCATACAGTGCAGAATATGCATTTTAGCAGAACAAAATCAGCAGAACAAAATCCTAAAGGACATCCATCCTAATTTCCATTGCTGTGTGATAAACTTTATTGGAGCGGAAGAAGTACATATGCTTTAGGTGGGAGAATGGGAGAAGGGCTGAGATTGGCGTCTACCTTTGGCATCTACCCCAGTCCCATGTAATGTAGGAAAGCCATTAATAACTGGAGCGACACTAGCCGTGAACCATCTGGACGTTTCGTTACAGACTTCCCCCACCGTACCCAAATAAAGCTGTTGATAAAGTGAAGTAGCGATACCTCCTCCATTTCCTTACTAGCTGAATAGAGCCTGGGCAGATATGTCCGGGCGGCTCCAAAGTGGGAACAACGTAGCAATAAGGAATAGACTCGAGACTCTTTCCCTCACGAACCTTTATAAAATCGCGTCCTTCCTTACATAAATCTGCTCTTAGGCCAGAGTTCACACATCTATCCATGGACATGCATGTTAACCAGCACAATTCCTTGTTCCTAAAACCAGTTCTTAAACCAGACGAAACTCAAGATTCAGTGAAATTGCCTAGAGAGATCGGTGACGTTGCGGTCAAATATCTCCTCAGTTGCACATAAATTTGATGACTGGCACGGCCAGATCGCGGGTGCTTCTTTACAGTACCGACTACGTTGTGATGGCTGATGAGGGAGGTTGGCCAATGGGGGGCGTGGGGGACGACGCTCAAAAGGGGAGGGGGGCTATGGTTGTTTATCTCTCGTTTTTGGTGAGGAGCCACTTTTGATTTGGTCTTGGTGCCACGCAGGGTGGACTGGCCTTTGGACAATGCCAGTAGCCCAAATACCTTCTCCGTGTCAAATATATGTATTTCGACCGAGTATTATGCCTTCTCTCGTCATCAGTGAAGTCTCGGGACGCCACATCAACGCATATTCGACATGGAGAAGGTATTTGATCTCGAAGGCCAGCCCAACTGGCGTGGTACAATGGCTGGGTCAAAAATGGCTCTTTACAAAAACGAAGGTCAGACAACCATCGTCTTACAACTGACACTATCAATTTACTTTGTAAGAGTTACTTTTGTTAGTTTTTTACTAAGGAGGAGTACGTTTTCTTCGGTTTACTGCACTAAATGGGCAAACTATATTTGACCGAATTGAATGTTTAATACTTGTTGACACAATTTTTGCAAACCCTATGTTTGATTCTGAATAATTGCACTGTGCGCAAAATTTTTAATTTAAGCCACGATGGCAATTCGCTCCACAGTAGTCAGATATTGATAAAAACAGTTTTACAGTGGATATTTATTGCTGCATTCCTTGTAATAAATGCTCATATGCATCACTAGAAGGATGTTCCTTTTGCACAGCTCTTGAGTGTTTAAATCAATCAGACACGATACATAAGCCCGAGTAGATAAAGTAACAATCATTTGTTTTCGTTTAGTCATTTCGGTTTTAGAGCTACTCGCCATGTCTCTCGAGGTCTTTGGTTTGTTCCCCTCCCCTAAAAATTCACCCTTTAGCTACCTCTTCCTTTTTGCCTTTTCACACACCTTTATTCCTATCTTCGTGCTGAAGGTAAGTTAAAACTTGTATTCGTAGGGCCTTTTAATTTTCCTTGCTTGTTTGAGCCTTTTTTAGACTTCTGTTGTAAGTTGTCCTGAGTTTGCCAAGGGTTTTGTATTGCTAAACTGATGGTTTAACATAGTTTTACTTCAACCACCTAATATTGTTTCCCCAAGATTCGAAAAACAATTGCTTTGTCTCACCACTGAGCATCTACTGCAGCTTGTCTCTGGCCATGTCTGGAAGCTCAGGCAGATCGCACCATGAGGTTGCTCAGGTCCTAAATGTTCATAAGCAGCAATTCAAAGATTACGACAGCACCTTAACACATTTGGGGAGTCGTCTGGATTCTGTTTTTGCTGGAGATACCGGCGAATCCCTGGTTCTGGCAAACGGCCTTTTTTGCAATGCACCATTGAGGTCAACCGATTCTTTAACAAAGCTCTGGAGAAGCATTTCCATGCAGAATCCCATATGGTCAATTTCGCGTCGAACGCTGAAGAGGCTCGAAAGCAAATCAATGTCTGGGTCTCTGATCACACCTGCAAGAAGATCCCCGACCTTATGACCCAGAATTCCATTGACAGTCGAACTCGCCTCGTTTTAGGTAACGCAATCTACTTTAAAGGTATTTCTCAGCTATCTGGCTTATACATCACCCAAATTTATTGCGTGGAGTCGTTACTTGAGTTTGATTGACCGAAATATGGGTATTTAGGGGCAAATAAATTGATTAAGATTGCTAGTAATAGTGGTTATATTTATGCTCTAGTTATCACTTCATTAATTAGGAACCTCAGAGTCCCTTTATCATAGTCATCTTAGCTCCACTTATTGGTCCTTTTGGTTCTCTGAATCCATATTTTAGAGCTCCGAGAACCGTGTAAATTATTCTCTTAGGCGCATGGAAGGAGGTTTATCGCCGCGAAGCAACAATGGCCTACCCTTTCCAAGCCCTTATGATGGAGAGGTTCAGGTTCCAATGATGAGTAACAACGGGGTTTATGAGATGTCTCGCTTTGATGAATTCAGCGCAACGACATTAAAAATTCCTTTCAAATTGAGTATGTTCCACTACCTTATCCCTTATTGGTTCCGTTTTGTGTATTTCCTGGCTTATCAAAAGGGTTGAGCACAGATTTTATAGAGTGCCATTGCACCACTTTTGATGCCTTGTGCCACTCTATTTGAATGGTATTCTTCAGGCATCTCTGCACCCCGAAACAATTGCCGGTTATTCGGAAAATTCCAAACAATCTCATTAGGTGCACTTGATTTCGACAACGTTGAGTAGTGCAAACCATGCAAACTCTTCAGGGTGGATACGACAGATGCGCACGAATAAGTCATAACTCAAAAATTTGTCACCCATAGATACTAAAACCATCATCAATATGTAGTCTACCTGGAAATCAAGTGATGGTTAAGTCATACTGCGTGATTTATTATGATGTGATGTGATAAAATGAGTATACATTTTGCAGTAGAAGGGAAGCTACTCTGTTTATTCATTAGAGAGTTAGCTGTGGTTCAGCTAACCACAAACAGCACTAGTTTTCTGCGTAACAGATAATGAATGGTTGTTAGCTACTTTGTGCAGTTGTGTGTTGGCCTTGAACTTTGCAGGAAGGTAGATTTGAGGTCGAGTCAAACGTTATCGATCTATTAAATGAAACACTCTGATATAGTTTGGTCCAGATGGATGCGAACTATTAAGAAAAAGTAAATTAAATAGTTGGCTCGGGATCTAAATGAGCTTTGCTAAAATAAATACAGCATAAAAATCCGACATGCTTGCAAAATCTAATTCGGTGAAAAGCAGAATGCAACACTGATGCTGTTATGTCATATTCCTCCAGACAAAAGATTGAAGTATTTTTTTCCTAGAATCGAATTTTTAGGGAGTGATTAAAACCTCCCGAGGTAATAGAGTTCTTAAGAAGCTCTCTCACTTCGTGTTTTTTAAACTTCTACCCTAGCCACGAGATGCTTATCGTGTTACCCGACACAGATGTTTTGGAGTTGATGGAAAAGATATTCGACCCTTACCACTTCTCGCACTTCAAAGAGCTCTTCGACAAGAGCAAATACGAGTCGAACAGAGTGGAACTACATCTACCTAAATTCAAACTTGGCGGTGGTGAAAGGCAAAATGTAAAGAAACCGCTGTCTGCAATGGGTCTGGAGACTATTTTTAACCATCTCGCATCACCGAAAAGGAAAAGCTGCACATCTCGAGTATAGTACATCAGGCTGTAATTGAGGCGAGTGGTTGATCATTCCAAATAAATATTTGCTTTGATGTACTTAGTTTAAGACGGGTTCGGTTTGCTTGTAATTCCCTCCATTTATTTGCTTGTTCACTTACTAATTCATTCCACTTTTCCTTCATCGTCAGGTGAATGAGGCAGGAGCAGAGGCAGCAGCAGCAACTGGAATGGCTGTTACGCCCATGTGTATGTGTTCGGAATTCACTGTGGATCATCCCTTCCTCTTCTTCATTGTCACGGAAACTGGTGTTCCCGCCTTCATGGGTCATGTGATCAATCCTCTGGCATAATTTTGCCATGAATTTACTTGATGAATTTCCTTACCTTTCATTTTTTCTCTTGTTTTGTTCTCTTCCCCCAAAATTCAATAGCGCAATTAAATACTGGTGTGCCATATACCCTAGCCTTTTCGTAAATCGGCAAAAATTTTGCATTCAATAAAAAAGTGTATTTACGCAACAAAGTTGAATCTAGTCTGTCAATAGAGAATCTACCAAATGAGCCAGAAAGGCGAAAAAAGGGATTCTGTAACAATGAAGTAGAGGAAGAATTGGCTTACAAGGAATGGGAGAAACAGACATTCGACGCAAACCCTACTCGCGTAGCTGCTTTTGCCTCCACTCCTCCCTCATTCACTCTAAGAAAGTAAATGAGAGTTAGCCAGATTATTATCCCTGAAGCTAACTTGTTGGTATACGGGGGACTTTATGAAGAAATTACGTAGGTGCTGCATAAGCACAAACCATAACAGCCTTTTGGCTGTATCACGAACGGATTGAAAGGCTGAAAGAGTACGCTCAATACAATACGTGTACAGGATAAAATCCGTTTGGTCACACAGCTAGTGTCTCTTTTTGGTCGTTATTTTACACAAATCAGGGGATTATTCTTCTGCACTAATGGTTATAAAGTATATTCTTTGATCCAAATTTAACATAAAAGTACCAGTTTATCAACTAGCAAATGAATATGTCGCACCTTACAAGGAAAATTTACCAAAGTATGCCACGTTCCCGTCATTTTCCTTTCTAAATTAAAAAATCGTATTCTTTTCACGTGGAATAGGGGAAACAAGATTATCAGATAAGTCATTCCTGCTGTAAAGGGCTTGTCAAATACTTATCCTTGCCTACATACACTGCAAAGCAGAGAGCCGTTAGTGTGCCAGTACATTACCTACTAATCTGGTCCCTAATTATTGCCTCTTTTTACACCCAAAACTATCTGCAAACCAAATGGCAAAGTGCCTAAAGTCTAAAGGTGCACCTAATGATATTTCGGATACTGGATTTAACTCAGATAACTTACTTGATGAAGTTAAGAAAAAGAATCCGTTTAGACCTTAAAAAGGCATGACGAGTAGCACTTCAACCCGTAGCTTCTACTAATACACAAACTCAGACTAACATGTCGCATTTAGGTAACTTAAACGAACTGAGGTTGCCGTGAGGCAGTAAAACTAGTGAAAGCTGTAATAGTAGAGTTCTAAAAACTCGAAAGCAAGCGTGCAATCTTTAGTCTTGCTAAGTCCAGATTTAAAAAAAAGAATATAACTAATTAGTAATTAATGATTTAGTTTATAGGAGTGCTGAAAACTTCTTTAAGTTTTAGATTTATTTCGTATATAATAAGCATTCGTGCTTTTTACACAGCCTTCCCACAAGAGAAAATGTGCAGTAGCCCATCTTTGCTAGGGACATTTAAAAACTCAAAACAACATTGGCATACTTAAAAATTTTAGAATCTTCTGGGCAGAAGTTGGGTATTGTAATCTTTTAATTATTCCTCCATTGTCGCTCGAATTGAGTTCATAATCATTTATAAACATAACATGAAAGCACACTTGGTTTGTAATACTAAACTTGACGAAGGCAAGGGTAACAAATGTATTATTGTTATGCTTGAATACTCCCTACAAGAACCTTAGTAATTCAACCAGTAGGAACAGCTTAACAATCACAAAACCTAAAAAGATAGTGTGAATGGCTATGTAAGCAGACAGGTGGATGCATAGAAGATAGACAGATGAGCGGAGTAACTTTTTATTTATGTGATGATAGTAGTACACTGAGGTATCTGAATTTCACCTATAGATCTAACATTCAATAATACTCAGACAATAAGGTTATTGTCCTACTAACAAAAATCAAAGGAATGTGTTTGAAGCCTAGAAGACATTAATTTATAAAAAGATGCGTTAAAAAAGTAGATATTGTTCATTCACAAAGGTGAAAGCAGTCAAGACCCATAAAATTAAGTACGTCATGAAAGATGACACAACAAACAAGGGGCTAG
>NW_020170412.1:10960-12932 GCF_000524195.1 Echinococcus granulosus | reverse complement strand
GGTTACAATCTCAATGCCATCCTTTAAACATTACTTTTTATCCGCTTGACAAGAAACTTCGCAGAATTCATGCAACCAGGCACGCGGATCATTGCATATAATTGTACGAGTCGGAAGCACCCTACAATTAGTTCGACATTATTGGCTTTTCAAGTGGAAGTAACTATTTTAGCGCATAAGAGTTGCACAAAACGTAATCCCCTAAGGACGTCTTCGAGCATTCGGCATCGTAAATGTTGCAACAGAGAGGACGTGTGGTTTGAGCAATCCGCTACTACCATACTACTACCACCACCACTACCGCTGCTGATACCCCTACCACTACTACTCCTGCTACTAATTGGAAATCGACAGCCTTCGCATTGTCGTGCGCCATCATAGTACCATCATCCTCGTCTTCCGCGTCGTCATCAGCATCATCACCTTCATCCATTTCCCTGCTTTCGCTTTCACCTTGCCATCATCACCATTACCATTATTATTATTATCATTATTATTGTAGTTATCATTATTATTATAATTATCATTATGATTATTAGTATTATTATCATCACCATCATTATCGGCGTCATCATTATCATCATCCACATCTCCCTCTTCGTTCACGTTGCTGATGTATTTGCATGGACCAGGGTGTGAAATTGGTCACAACAACAACTGCGATCGTCGAGACTGACGCACAAACAGAACACTTTCACGCTTCCGTCTTGTGTACGAAGCACAACGAAAAACAGCCTTCCACGGCACTGCTTCCTCCGTTCTCAGGCCAGATTCAAACATGATACGATACCTTCACTTCACTCAGTTTTACCATACATAACATCTACCCACTTCCTTTTCTTTCATCCAAATTCGGATGCGACCATCACTCAATTCAGTCAGTTAATGATAGTGAAGGTGCTTTAGAAGCATGCTGAGAAGGCGTATCAAAAGTACGTGACGGAGAGAGGAGGAGATGTATAAATTTAACCAGCCGATATATTGCCAGCATTTCCGTTACTTCTTGTTCAACATATCGATCCTCTTCCCTTCTTCCGTAGTCTAAACCTGATTGATTAATAGCACTGCTTATGAAGATCAGCGATCCATGACACATGGGCTGTGGGAACGAAAAAAGGAGGAAAGGTGGGAAGAGAATAGAATGGAAAGCGATGCAATGCAATGCGATGGAAGAGAAGGGAAATGGAGGAGGTGAGAGATGAGACGAGACTAGCTGAGAGGAGAGGAGGCGGAACGCGTATTGTACCAGGAAGAGAAAAGTAAAGGTAGCGCTCGTGTTTCTCCCACTCGCATCTTGGTCCGCCTGCCTGCCTCCTTCCCCATTTCGTTCAACTCCGCCTTACTCCACCCCACCCCACCCCACTCCAATTTTAACTCACCCCAGCTGAAACCAACCCACCTTAACCCATCGACTCCTCGGTTGCAATTAACTCCCCTCGATTGCCGCATACATTGGAAGCGTTGTGCAGAATTTGCGACTCTTTGACAAATTGCTCACACGCTTACAACAAACTCACCAATCGTGCAAAGACCTTTGCTCAGCCGAAATGTCCTCTTCCAATCCCCGCTCATACCAACGTCGTTTGCAAGAATACTCCATCGTTGCCTCTTGATGGAGGTCTAATTCAGGTGGCATTATCACCTACTCCGCATATTCTGCTCGACGAAGATCCGCCTCAACTGAAGCAGTCAAACACTCTCAGAAGGTCCGCAGCTGTTTCATTCACCTCACCTTAGCTACAGTTGTATTCACTCTGTTTGTGTTTCCGCTCATGTTTCATCCATTCGGATGATAAATGAGCACTGAGTGAAACCTTCCTTGGCACTACTTACAACGCCTTCAATTATTTAGCCCTCTAACGCCTCTAACATGTTACTTGCCTCTGCTCTGTTGGGAAGTGTAGCCACTCACTTCAATTGAAGTTGAGGTAGCTTTACACATCACGCGTGACTGCGTTACGCATACGAGCGC
>NW_020170412.1:7046-10860 GCF_000524195.1 Echinococcus granulosus | reverse complement strand
TGCAAATATATAAAGGCACTAATTGAGGATCAGTTTAGGTGCCACCAACTGACACAACAGAATCGTGAGTAGATAGATTGGCCTGCTAAAATGCTTCGTTGTATTTTATGTCCAGTCAACATGTTGCCCGGCGAATGTGTGTCTTTTGACAACTCATAAAGCGCAGATCAATTCCTCACTTCACACCACATATCAATAAGTTATGTGACCCTAATTTTCATAATAAATTGACCCGCTAATTCTACGGGTGTTAAGTTGGGTGAGATAGCAGCCTAGTCATTGCGGTATGGCAATTGCGACAGCTCCTCAAATGTGTGATTTACTCTAGCAACAACACCAGGCACAATAGCAACAACGGAACAACACTTTATTACAGCCCTCACCTGTGCGTCCAACTGCTTTATTGACACCCCTCATCTCGACGTCGCGACCATCCGGAGAGAGCCTAATTTGTCTACCGCCCTTACTTGAGCTGTCAGACGATAACACTTGAGGATATAGGCAGGGATCTTGAGCCCATCCAGTCTCAGTCCTCTGCAACTCGACCGCCACGACCTAAACTACTGGTCCCCCGGTACCCTCACCTCCGTTATTTTCAGCCAGTTTTTCAGGAGGCAGGCAGCCTTCTTTGGAGATCTTACTCACCTCTCACTCATCACCACCTATGCGTGGTTGTAGGCTGTTCTTCTTAAACTCAGTGCACAATTTAGTCCCCGCTCCACTCCACTTCAACCCGTTCCGCTACGGGCCGACCATGCATGATTTGGGCAGCTGCAAATCATGCGCAATTTGGTTGCAAACGTTCGGCTTTTGTTCGCCAGTCATGAATAACGAATGTGGCCTCATAGTGTGTTTAGCATGCCTCTTCCCTCTTCCTACCTTGACTTGCCCTCCTTTTTTCCTGTTCTCTGCTCCACTCTCCCCCCTTTCCTCTCTCACTCCTACAATGTTCCCTATAACGCAGCTCTCAAGTGACCTCTCATGGTGCCGTCAGTCATACAAGTCAAAAAGTGCCTTCATAATGGACGAATGCAAAGCCATGCCCACTAGACCAACTACGAGGTTGCTTTGAGCAGAGGCGAAGCATGCGATCTTACTACCACACACTCCTTCACAATTCACACTCACTTGGCGCTTTCGCCAACACACCACTAGTCACAATCGAAAATATCTACATTAGGCTCGAGCGATGGTCAAGTGTACTTCGGTGTGACAATCCGTTAGTCGGATAAATCATCTTATCTACAAAGGGAATAGGCTCGGGTGCGCTGGTGTCACGGTGTGCTGAGTAAAAAGAGCCGCATTTCCACTGAGGAAAGGCAACTAAACCCCTCACCAGATAGGACAGGAGGTCGTCCTCTCCTCCGCTGCCCAAAATACAGTCACATCTACGCCACTCGCTGGAGACGGGTGGCAACAACATTGGAGTGGACATAATCCGTTCCACTCAAATGTCTAGTGATTTGAGTGCACGCGTGGACCAGGGATGAATTGATTGATTCCAGAATGGAATATCTATTCGCTTCCATCTGTTAAACGAAATATCTCAATTCCCAGGGTGATTGATCAGTCAGTTTCTTCAGTGGTTGTTTTCGAAAACGGACTCCTTTATGGAACAAACCACGATGCCGTCCAGTACCGTACAATACATGCAATAATCCGAACCACACAGAAGAATGGCAAAGCAAGGATATGGTTGGGTAATGAAACGGATTTGTAACGTTGGTCGATTGCTTTGAGGGTAAGAAGATGCTTTCTAACTGGGCAGCGACTCTCACCGCTACCAAAAGGGACGTTGACCTGAAACAAGACCTCAATTGTCTTTTGTCCTCTCATTTTGCAGACGAATATTGAAGCATTCATTCGTTGGAGAGGAAATCACCTTACCACTTTGCACATGGCCTAATTTTTCGCTGAAGTCTTGTACATGGCATTCCCTGTTCCCTCGATTAATAAATGATTAGAAATCAATAACTGACAGACATTTAACCTCCACTCCTGATGTTTGATGGTTTTTATAGGTGCTGTTCAGCGCCCCTGTTTCGGATTTCCTGTATTTTACTCAACTTACTCAATAATTTATGCTACTTCCCATCATGAGTTCTATCGCAGAACAAATGACAATACAATGCAACGCAGATAACAGTTCGGAATGGATGATTTCAAGAGATATGAGTATATCACAAATAACTGGTGTGCTATTTGCCAGTTTAGGCTAATTGATGACCATATTAAACCCTGCCGTAAATAAATCGACTGCGTTTCAAACACGATGATTACATCCTTCTCACTGTTTAGCAGCACAACTCGAGCGAGAACACAGTGATTTTGGACTGTGGATGGTAGTCGATTTTGCTCTTGAACCCTCCTAGCGAACGTGGTAAAGCGACTGTTCTCTCGCCATCGCAACCGATCCCCCAAACTTATTAATGCTTAGTGAATAGCTAACAATCTTCTCATCGGTCGATCAGTCAGTCATTCAATCTGTTAGTCCGTTAGCGAGTGAGCAAGTCAGCCTATGTTGTCTAGGCAACAACAAATCCATTAATCACTACGCCGAAGCGAGGCAAGGCGAGGCAGGCTAATACAATGCCTTAAGGCAACTTGTGATTCGCTCAACCAACTCTGGCAACCCAATGGTGACAAGATGATGGCCTCCACAATTGTGATTTCAACTGTCATTGCTTAATCACACCCGCCTCCTAATTGTATTGACTTGGCCCTAAGTGACCTGAGATCCCATCATCCATTCAACTCAACTCCGTACAAAGCCTACTCCCTGATCCAACTATTAGGGATATCAAACGAGATGCCACACTTCAATCCCCTTGCTTGCTTGTCGCTCGCATCAGTTATGACAAATAGGTCAGTTTTTTCAAGACCGTTAAAGCAACCGCAAGAATTCGCATATGTTTGGGATGGGCAATGCCAGCCAATCTTCTTTGTTCGGACCCGAGTTGGCTTAACCATTATAATGACAGCAAAGGCGTGATTAAGAGAGTTTCCATTCGCTCTCTTCACGCCTGAAATGCTGAGCAAATTGCAGTGGGCCAGACAGCGGTATCTCATTATACCGTACTGACCTACCGCCCCACTGTTGATTGGTTGACCCATCATTGGTGAGGATATTCTTTCGAGAGAGGGGATTGCAAAACCGATGACTGCAGTTGGGCATGATTTTCAGAAACACCATAGACGGAGAAGGAGACAGATGGGTAGAGAGAGAGGAAGAGAAAATTTTTCATTCTGCTTCAGTAATCATTTGCTATTGAGCATTTGATTAAAGCTGCGCATTTTTAAATGAGTGCATCATCTACATATTAAAGATATTTTAGATTCCCCAATTGACTCTTTCATAATATTCCTATGCTTACTTTCAGTTTGAAAATATAGTAAAAACTGCAGCATTCCTGAAAAGATAATTGTACTAGGGTATTTGATTCGTGAAATTAATTAAAGGCTAACGAAGACCGCCTGGCTTCTTTTCCAACAAATCACCTGACCACTCTTCACTGTGCATCAGTAAGTGGATCAAATTTAGCACTTTTGCTGTTCCCTTATGACACTCAATAACTAAAATATAGAGTTTTAACACTTCCACACCGGAAAACAAATCATTCTTATTCAATAGCATTTGAAACGCATCGCAAATGACAAGTTGGATATTGAATATCAGTAGAGGTCTTATTTTGTCGATCACATGCAAGACTTGTCCATCAAAATCATTGTATCGAATCAGTGCATCAATTGTGAATTTCCCTTAATCGAATAAGACGTCTTCAAAAACGTTCATTTACAAAGCAATGAATCGTCC
>NW_020170412.1:0-6946 GCF_000524195.1 Echinococcus granulosus | reverse complement strand
AAGCTTATAACGTAACTCGTGAAACATGTATTTAGATACAACTATCTTTCTTTTAATTACTGTCATTTCCTAATCCCTTATTTACATTTCCTACTGATATATCGGTTGAAACACATGTGCCTCTATCATTTTGTCTGTATCTGTAATGCTAAACTAAATTATTTTTTGTTTAAATAGTCACAGAACGCTTGCTTAGTTGGGGTGGTTTTATTATAGAGGAACATCTTCACTGACTGCATTCTCGCCTCTAATTTAATTTTAGGAATTCAGCCTCTCTGTGAGGTATCTAAAATTTCCCTTATTTTGCCAAAAGTATTTGATACGTAAACTTTTTTTTATCGTCTTTTACTTACATCTGCAAATCTTTGAATTTTCTTCACACTTTTTATACGTATGGATTCTGCAAAAGATGTTTGTCAGCTTTTGCAACAAATTTAATGAACTAGCACTGCAATAAAGCCTCAAGCTCTAGACCACAACGTTAGTGGCAAATAATCGCATGTCTTTTAAAATTTATATTCAAACGGTCATGAATCACAGTATTGCTTCTACATTATGAAATTCTTCTCTGTGGTAAATTTTGCTTTTTTATGCTTTTAGTAAATATTTTCCTCACCTATGCTTCCATAGATCATAAAATAGCATTTAAAGCATCATGTACTTAAAATGTTTGCGAAATCAGTTTAAGTATTTGCCATGCATTATTTATTCACTTACTATTGTGCTACCCAGGAGACAAATCACCCGCAAATATCGTGGCTTCATTACGGCCAATCAGAGACCAGAGCGCAGACACTCTATTTCACCGTCTCTAGCGTAAACCAATTATAAAGGCACAGTCAGTTTTTTCCAATCAGCCTACTCCGCAGAAACTGTATATACCTCACTTCACCCTTGTACCTTTGCACAATCTTGGGAATCTACTTTTATGATGAACGCTCCTCCCAATGGATACCCTTCCTATTCTCAATTCACCTTTGACCAAAATTCTGTGAGTTCACAGCATTCACGTCATCGTCAGCATCATCAACAACAAGAGCATAATCACCTACGGCAGCAGCAGCAGCGGGAGCAGCAGCACCACATTCAGCAGTCAATGACCCCAACATCTTCTTCCACCTCAGTATCGTCTATTTACGCGTTCTACCATCAGCAACAGCAACAAATGGCTTTAAATTCACTGAATGCTACAGTTTCCATGATTGGTACGTCAACTTTTTCTAATGGTTTTAAATAAAGGGTATTGGTTACTTAATTGAACTTAGTCAAAATATCAAGGCGTGGTTTTGCTTTTTTCCTTTCTAATGTAATATGGAATTTAAATACACTTTCTCGATCACTTAATTCTTTGAATGCTTGACCCTATCCCAACTGCTTAGTCCAGGCACATTCTTTTGAACGATGTAATATTTTGCGCCTACCGCTTGTTTATCATGAGCGACTTTGAGAAAGATGAGTTAAAAGATAGATTGAGGAACTCAAGTGGAGCAGAAATAGGTACAGGATGCTACTTCCTTCGTCTACAATTACTTTTAGCTCACCCACCCTTTCCGTAACCTTAATTGTACGGCTCATTTCAAAGTAAAAAATTCTTTTAAAATAATAAATTTTATGACTCTTAACTAAGAAGAGGCATATTTATCTTTATTTTAGGCACCTCAACTGTACTTACCACTTTCTTTTTAGCGATTGTGTTTGAAGTGTTAATTTTTGTTTCCTCTTTAAAGCCGTCCCAAAGTAGCATTTTGAAGAGTGGTTTGATCGAATATTTCCTATTTACGACTTTAAACGTTGTGGCGACTCACCAACTCTTCCCAGACTTGTTGGAGTTGCTGCGTCATTCAGCAAAGTTAATCGATTCCTTATAAATGACCATTTGAAGAAACTCTTTAAGGCTGAATTGAGGCATTGTTTGAGAGGTTTGCAAAAACAAGTTTTTCACTGTTTATTTAAGTGCCATTGAGTCAGTAATGTGCAAGCTCGGAGTTCCTTCCAGTGGAAGCATCACTCTTTACATTCCCATTCTCTTTTGAGCTAAATTTTCATCAACGGATGCCATTGTTTAGTTTCACAAAGCGCTCACACTTGCTCACTCGCTCACTCCTGCAGTCCGAGTAAAATCAAATCACTGATTAGACCTCCCTCTCAACTGCCCTTCTCACTCCTGGGTTCATTTTTTGGAACTGATAAGCAAATAAAAATCAAATAGTAGATGAACAACAATCTGCTGGGTTAGGCTCGCAAACCAAACCCTTTTGTTTAAAGAATTAATTTTAAAGGGAGGTCTATTTTAAGGGAAGATCTATTAAAACGGCAGCCATTTAGTTTGTGAGCATCAGTATAAATCTGAAAAGGTTTTGTTAATGCGTAAGTCAAATTATTCACATCGCGTCTCTTTGTCAGCACTTTGCTTTGACTGTTATATAATTTCCTTTACGTTGAACGCAATCTCAGAAAAGGAGAAAAGATCAAATCATGGTCTCTCTTTCCACTTTCAACGGTGACGCGATAATAATAAAAGGCATTGCACTACATGTTAGACAAACAACATTTTTGAGGCCTAGATGTTTTTTATGCAGCGAGCGCATTTTATGCTCCTAATTCGTTCCAATCCAGTCTTGCTGTCACACTGATTGCTATGGGGAACTTGATAAAAAGGCAATTGTCAAAAGTCGAAGTGCTTCCAAAAGTCAACGCTTGTGAGCCTTACAGCCGTAATCACTACCAAAAGATGTCTTTCTCCTGTAACGTTTTGATACAATATTCATCGGGCGAAATCGGTGTTGTTACTGGCCCCTTAAAGTGAATTTGTCAATCGCTACCACTAGACTAATGTAGTACCAGAGGTAGTACTTGGTCCGCAATAACAACTTACGGGAGGGTGAAACCACATGCTAATAGCATCATAGTTAAATCCTAGGGAACGGAAAGCACTTGTGGCTAATTCAACCATTAATATCAATACCAAATTACTAAAGTAGATAATTAATCGAAAAGCCGACTATATTTCCGGAATAATAAATAAAACCGTATAAATTTTTTGTGTGAGTTGAATTCAGCTTTTCAAAAAATTGCAACTTTCTTTAATTACTTTCATTGGTTAAACAATTTAATTCATTTAACAGATTTATTAGTGAATCTAAGTCAAAAAATCTTTCACTTGTTGCTATTCACAGAAATCTGCATTAACAGATGGAGAAAGTGGCTAAGATGACAGAGATCTTTAGAATTTTTAGAGATCCTGAATCACAAAATGGCGACTAGCCGCGAAGCTTTCGAGGTTGACAACAGTCAACTACCTTAACATCTCATGAGATTCCAGATGTGCATGTGTAGGAAGGTGGAGTAGGGAGCGAAAGGGGGAGGGCAAATGCTACACAGAAAGCCTACTGGGACTGGATTTGGACCAGTACTCATCTCACTCATTACTCATACGTTCCATGCCCAGGTGTGCAGAAAGGGAAAGTGATTTGTTCCCCCTTCGCCCCCTACTTCAATGCACGTGGTCGTGTTCATCTAGTAGCTGAGCTTTTCGAATCGCCTAAGGTGTAAAATTCACATACAGGAATGGAGAAGTGATTAATTTCCTTCACTTAAATTACCTTCTAGATACTCACTTGTTGATTACAACTCTGCTATCAGTTATCAATTACAATGAGGTTACTGGTCTCATTAATCTATACATAGTGCAGTTGGACTGTGATACAGAAGAGGAAGATTTCTTCAACCCAGGAGCATCTCTCCCTCACAAAACCTTGTCAAGAAACTAAAAAATCAGGATTACAGGTGCTGACTTAGGCAAAACATATATTTTTCAGATAACTTTTCCCAGATTGGCCAATTGGACTCCAGTAACTAAAGAGGATTGGGAGTAAATCTGTGAAAGTTGAAACAAAATTACTTGTTTATCCCTGATAATACAGATCCTAAAACAGACATTTATTTCTATTATACCCTTTAGTGTTCTTTTCCTTTAGGTTACCAAAATTGATAACTTTTATATTTAGACACTAGTGCTACCACCATAGCAAATGCCGAGACTGATGTTCCTTCCTCATGAATAATAACGCCTTCTGCACAAATTATCTGCCAGCATTCATTTTGCGGCTCTAGGAGTTGAGCCATTTCCAACGACTAGTGGTCCTTATTGCGGATCGACTGATGAGTTCCGTGTTTTATTTATCTTTACTTGGCATGTGTTCATGACCCTGCGCTGCTTGATATTTTCAGCAACAGTAAAAGATGGCACCTGAAAAGGGTACTCGAACAGTTTTGATAGTCGCTTTTGCAGCTTTTCACCTTAACTGGCCGTATTTTTAGCCAATCCGCAGAGACCTGCATGAGAAAGCGGAGGGATGAGATGGGAATAAGTGATTTGCGTGGAGAAGGGGAGAGGGGTTAGAGGTGGCGGTGACGGTATAGTAGACAAATAGACGCCGAGCAGTGGACCATCTGTCGATTGGGATACATTTAAGCTGCCAGATGTCCGAAAATCCTCTACTCTATTCATTTCGTTTCCCTCCCACCCACTGCGCTAAATTGAAGAAGATGGGGTGACGGTATTGATTTGTACCTCCAGCTCACATGTTGAACGGTATCAAAAACAGGAGACAATAATACTTTTCTTACCATCTACTAATTATTCTCTTATCCATCCTAAAACCATTTATCCACCCATTCTTGTATGTTTACACCAATAAACTGCTAGCTTAATTGTCCCTACATTTTAACCCTCTCTATTCATAAACCTTTGCTTTATTTAGCAATCAGTTGACTAATTCACCTATCCACTTACTCGTTCATTTATTCACTGGCTAACAAGTCACTGAATTCCCCTTCGTTAATTTTTATCGGCAATTCATACACTAGTTAATTTATTCAGTCATTCCTCCTTTGTTAGTCCCCTCATCCAATTCTGGTTCATCTATAAATGGCTCATCGAGCTCTGCATCCATCTACCCATTCTTTTGCTTTAGATCCATCCACCCATCCATGTATTTTTTTAAAGGACCTCATTAATACTAATCAAATGCATTATTTTTTCGAATGCCTCAATCAGGAACACCTTGGTATTAAGTGAAATAAGTTTTGACAACAGTTCTACTATCAAGTTTAAGTAACTTGTTACCCCATTTGCAGATTTTGGAGACCAGGCTGACACAGAAGCCCTATCTCGAAGCCATCGTAAGAAACGCGGACCAAAGAAAAAGCCTCTAACAAAAGAACGCGAAGATCGGATGCGCAGTCGACGAGCACGAGCCAATGACCGCGAGCGAAACCGGATGCATGGTTTGAATAGGGCTCTAGAGGCACTACGGGAGCGTGTGCCTGTCTTCTCGGCCAATCAGCGGTTAAGTAAAATTGAAACTCTCCGATTGGCTAAAAATTACATTCGCGCGTTAACCGACATCTTGGAGAGCAGTGAGGCGCAACCAGATTCCCTGAAGATGGCATTAACGTTGACTGATGGGCTGTCGCAGAATACGACGAATTTAGTAGCGGGTTCTTTGAAGGTCAGTCCCAGAGTGCTACTGCAGATGCAGAAGAGGAACAGTTATGGCACCAACGATAGTGGAAGCAACAGTGGTGCGATGCCTCGAGAAGCAGGGATTATGCGAGAGACAGAGTACTACTGCTCGAGTTATGGGTTGAATCAAGTGCAACAGGGTATCTGTTCCCCGATTTCGGATTGCCAATTCCCAGACAGCTTCATAAATGAGTGATTTCGAATTAGACGAAAGTTCAAAATTTCAGATGAGATGAGAGTATACCGAGTATATTAACCCACCAAATTAGAAACATTTTCTTTATTACGATGAGGTATTTTACCAAACTAGGTCTCTAAAATACTCGGGTTACCTATGACAGTTTTAAAGCTGCCTTTATTACATAGGTGTCAATTTAAAACCAAAGTGCTGGTTCTTATATGGTCCCCTACTGCTTTATTTACATATTTATCCCAAAGTTTAATCAGTACTTGAGAAGTAGCTTCTCCATAAACAAGATTTGTCAGTACGGGTGAATCATTCCAAGACGGTTTCTTTTAAATGACTAAAGGTGCTGACCTCCGAGGGACTGGTTTATGGGGGCCAACTGATGCTAGCCTACGTAGTTCTGCCCATACCGCACCTTCACCGAACGTTGTGCAGAGTGTTCTATAAAGTACTTTTGCGGCTTTGAAATCAAACTGAATTTTTTTTTTAGGTAGACAGACTAAATCAAATTAATAAAATCGATCAGAGGGTTTAGGTGCAAGGAAGTAGAAGGGAGTACAGTCTAAGGTGCCTTATCGATAGATTAACACCAATCTACCTGATGAAGTGCTCACAAGAAATCGGATGTCTGACAGTTCCTTATGCGATACAACAAATAATTTCTTTTTAAACACACCGATAAAAAGACAAGCATTTTTATAGGTCCGTAAGATTGGTTTAATTGTAAAAGGATTTGGAACGATTTTAAAAGGTTTATGGTTTAAATCCCCTGAGACTTTAGTTATTTACAACAGATGACTATTCCCCTGTTAAATAATTAACTAATTCGAACAAAATATTGATGCTTAATGCACCGCTACGAAAAGGGGGTTTCAGGACTAACTTGTCGAGGTAGAGTATCAGCTAGCCTTAAAAGGGGCAGTAAAAGACAAGCACCAGAACAATCAGCAACAACAAAGGCTAGAAAAGTGGCAGAATGGGTACAAAACCAGACAAAATCAATTTGTTAAGTGAGAAAAGTGAGATTGAAGGCAAACATCAACCTAACGTACTGTTCTAAAGAAAGTTCACAATTGAAGGAATGACCATATAAAATGAAAAAAATGATACAAAATCAACCACGGCAACATCGGATTACGAAGCCCAGCCACATTCCGCCATGCACATAAAGTAAAGAGCACTTAGGCACCAATTGACGATAATCCACCACAAATTTTTCGACTTTGCTGCCG
>NW_020170413.1:806561-809793 GCF_000524195.1 Echinococcus granulosus | reverse complement strand
GTGAATTGTAACTTGCCTGCCATTCGACTCGATTGTAATAAAGATCGGGTGTCGTGCTTTAGCGTTTGTTTAGAAAACAAATGTATCAATGCTTGCTTCAAATGGTCTACTCATTGGTCCACACTTCTAGGATATCACCTCATCCTCAGAAGGCTGTGCTTCCTTTGTAAGCGTGTGCATATTCCGTAGACTACAAGTGGTGTTGTTCATCATGAGAATTTCTCTCTCTAATACAAATCTGTTAGGGCTGTAACCATTAGGGGCTCAATTACTGTTTCTTAAAAGGACATGGACTTATAAATTGGTCAGGAGAACGAACTTAATTATAAGAAGTTGCAAGTTCTCCCACCACACTGCAAAACTCACCCCTGAGAGCTAGGTATTATCGTACTCAAGAGTGAAGAGGGGAGATGCTTGCAGCTTCCTAACCCCATTTTCGTGCTCATCCGTGTTTCTCTAATTGATAACTACCACCAACTCTCTGTATCATTCAACCACATTGTGGCACACAAATTGGGATCAGCGATTGTAACACAGAGGTGTTTAAGGCCTTTTATCCTCTAGAGGTAAAAATGGCATTTGCAGCAAAGTGATCACTGTGGAAGAGAAATCAGGGAACAAATGGTGATGGTTTTTGATAAACAAAATATTTTGCAAGCAATTATCGCCTTTAAAAGTTTGTTCCCTTGTTAACTTAATCATTTAATATTTTTAGCCCATCAATCATGGTAGCCTAATTTCAGAAACCTGTATTATAATAACATGCTTTGTATCAGGCAGTGACTGATTAGAACGCAACATTAAAATAATGGGTGCAGAAAAAGCTCTAACAGAAATGACTTAAATTGCCTTAAATTGCCTGAAAAGTGATGAGAGAGATGTATTTATATGAACTTTGCCTTTAAGTCCTCTCGACGTAGAATCAGAAGCTGTCATTGTAAAGTCTAAGAAAAAGCATTAAATGATAATAAACTTAAGGTCAAAGAAACTGAAGAATAAGCTTGTAAGATGTCAACAGTAGGGGTATTTCCAGTGAAAATGCAAAAGTTACTTTGCAGCGAATTGTCATGCGCTGCATGACCGCATTGATATCACGGAATGACTCCAACTATGTTGCTGCGGATGCATTTAAAGAGAAAGGAAACAAAATAAAAAGCTTATTCTAATCTAGTTTATTAAATTGCAATCATTTTGGGATTATGGGAGAAACCAAACTGTAATTAGGAAGACCTTATTTAGACGTTTCCTAGCAGGGTAATAGAGGAAAAATGACACATATGGACAAGACAATGACTTGTTTAAATATAACAAAGCATAGTAGAGACAATTATTCCAGGATCAGGATGCTCCAGAATGCATTACCATTTGAAACGCATCTGGTCGGTTTGTGACATGCAACTTGGTACAAATGACAAATGAGCACTTGTCACCTATTGTGACGCTGATGGCAGATATGACAAAGGATCTATTTGCTTTGCATCGTTGTCTAAGTAGATTTAAATGCTCTAGCCTACAGCGGATTCCTGAATTTCGCTTACTAAGCATGACGTCGTGAATTGTAACTTGCCTGCCATTCGACTCGATTGTAATAAAGATCGGGTGTCGTGCTTTAGCGTTTGTTTAGAAAACAAATGTATCAATGCTTGCTTCAAATGGTCTACTCATTGGTCCACACTTCTAGGATATCACCTCATCCTCAGAAGGCTGTGCTTCCTTTGTAAGCGTGTGCATATTCCGTAGACTACAAGTGGTGTTGTTCATCATGAGAATTTCTCTCTCTAATACAAATCTGTTAGGGCTGTAACCATTAGGGGCTCAATTACTGTTTCTTAAAAGGACATGGACTTATAAATTGGTCAGGAGAACGAACTTAATTATAAGAAGTTGCAAGTTCTCCCACCACACTGCAAAACTCACCCCTGAGAGCTAGGTATTATCGTACTCAAGAGTGAAGAGGGGAGATGCTTGCAGCTTCCTAACCCCATTTTCGTGCTCATCCGTGTTTCTCTAATTGATAACTACCACCAACTCTCTGTATCATTCAACCACATTGTGGCACACAAATTGGGATCAGCGATTGTAACACAGAGGTGTTTAAGGCCTTTTATCCTCTAGAGGTAAAAATGGCATTTGCAGCAAAGTGATCACTGTGGAAGAGAAATCAGGGAACAAATGGTGATGGTTTTTGATAAACAAAATATTTTGCAAGCAATTATCGCCTTTAAAAGTTTGTTCCCTTGTTAACTTAATCATTTAATATTTTTAGCCCATCAATCATGGTAGCCTAATTTCAGAAACCTGTATTATAATAACATGCTTTGTATCAGGCAGTGACTGATTAGAACGCAACATTAAAATAATGGGTGCAGAAAAAGCTCTAACAGAAATGACTTAAATTGCCTTAAATTGCCTGAAAAGTGATGAGAGAGATGTATTTATATGAACTTTGCCTTTAAGTCCTCTCGACGTAGAATCAGAAGCTGTCATTGTAAAGTCTAAGAAAAAGCATTAAATGATAATAAACTTAAGGTCAAAGAAACTGAAGAATAAGCTTGTAAGATGTCAACAGTAGGGGTATTTCCAGTGAAAATGCAAAAGTTACTTTGCAGCGAATTGTCATGCGCTGCATGACCGCATTGATATCACGGAATGACTCCAACTATGTTGCTGCGGATGCATTTAAAGAGAAAGGAAACAAAATAAAAAGCTTATTCTAATCTAGTTTATTAAATTGCAATCATTTTGGGATTATGGGAGAAACCAAACTGTAATTAGGAAGACCTTATTTAGACGTTTCCTAGCAGGGTAATAGAGGAAAAATGACACATATGGACAAGACAATGACTTGTTTAAATATAACAAAGCATAGTAGAGACAATTATTCCAGGATCAGGATGCTCCAGAATGCATTACCATTTGAAACGCATCTGGTCGGTTTGTGACATGCAACTTGGTACAAATGACAAATGAGCACTTGTCACCTATTGTGACGCTGATGGCAGATATGACAAAGGATCTATTTGCTTTGCATCGTTGTCTAAGTAGATTTAAATGCTCTAGCCTACAGCGGATTCCTGAATTTCGCTTACTAAGCATGACGTCTTCCTTTCTGCAAATTGTTAACTTTACTCATTGTCACCAGCAATTTCACCTGTCACGCCACAAATTTCCAAATCGCCCTCAAAAGGTTAAATCACCAAGCATTCTTTTGCCGCTTTATTGATATATGTAT
>NW_020170413.1:804439-806461 GCF_000524195.1 Echinococcus granulosus | reverse complement strand
TTCCTTACCGAGTGTTAGCTTGTTCCTCAATTGTAGAAAGTTCATAAGACTGTTTATTTTTTAATGGGAATAGACTCCCCTTTTTCGAAATTCATTTTTCACTGGTTTCTAAAGCCCTGGTAATCGCAAGATCTAGCTATTAAGCATGACTTTTCCAAAAAATTCTTCTCCCTGTGATCTTGAGTATGAGTCAAGATTTGGAGAATTTGTTTTTATTTTTCTCTAAAAGGAGATTAGCAGTTTAAAGATAACTTAAAAATAAATGCTTGGAGACCGAGGAAAAATGTTATAGGTTATAGTGCTCTACATTATCTATGGAAGGTCTTCTGCAAGCTCGTGGAATGAACGCAATCACTGATTCACAGAGTTTGTGGGTGGCACTCGAGAAGGAAAAGACTGTGTGATTAAATGTCACGTTTAAATATTTATCAGGGTGTCACACTTCGGCATAATGATAAAGTACCCACTAATACCTATTTCGTCTCTGCTAAATGCACGTGAACCCTTTCGATTAAATTGTGACATCTCAGATCGGCTTCATTGGGTACTAAGTGGCTAAGAACAATTTCTTCGCAAACAAGATGGAATGGTTTAAAGTCTGCCAAAATATTGTGAGCTCTGACTCACCATATGAAACATTTATTTGCATTTAAATTCGGTCACACCGAGGTGTCACTGAAGCACATGTCACCTCATAATCAAGCTAACAGTTGGCTACATACAAATGTCACTAACCTTGCTCAAATAAATGAATCTCAACCAGACTAAAGCTATTTAGAGCTAGAAGACAGGAGTTCTATGCAGAATTGAGATAAGTAAGCCAGCTCATTTGGGCCTTAACAGGGTTCTCAACTGGAACGAATTTGAAAAGCATCAACCATTTAGCCATTAAATATGAATAGTATAGTCGTATTAGGTTCTAAAGTTGTGTAGGTGCAACAGTCTATCTTGCACTTTGTTATTGTGGAAATCCATTCTGGTCACCATTCCACAAACCTAGTTGATCCCGCAAAATACACAGATTAGTCTTTCGGAACAAATTTCAGTCATATTTACTGGGTATTTGTTTGGGGATGTGAGTCGTCTGATGGCAAGCGTTATACCTACAACGACAATTTGATTAATGTTTGGATAGTAACCTGCACGATAACTAACGGGCGAAAAAGAGCTTGAGTAATACGAAATTCTTCTTCCGTTAAAGAGTTTAATTACTGAAAGGAGCAAACTGCGCGCAACAAGGGAGATCTAAGTCAAGCATTTTGGTATTTACAGCATTACAGGAGTGCATTTTTTGTCGTCATTTAACATACAAATACCCGTTTTGCAGCTGTCTTTTCAAATATCTCTTTTGTGAAGCAGCTCTTGTTCTTCCACTGCAATTATGTCTAGAGACAGTGTTGTTTTTAGTACGAATTTCCTTGCAATGCAAATTACTTCAGACGTTGTGGCAACATATTTTTGGTTATCAAAATTCCCATTTAACTCTTGATGGCAATCTGCATCAAAAGTGAGAGGTAGACCTGAGATTGGACCATAACGGTGGTGAGGAATGGAGAGGTACTGAATGCGACTGTATTGAATACGTGCATGAAATGATGATGAAAAGATTTGATGTAGTTCCCTTTTCAACGGTGCTGTCACTTGATTCAAGCCAAATACAGCCTAAGTAACGCGCAAATTAACGTTAGAAATGGGACACAAATGTATTTGGTGCTACGTTTAGCTAAATGAGTTCGTACGGCAAGCATTTATGCGAAAATTTATTATTAGGTGAGAATGGCTGCGCACCATGTGATTAAGAGAAATAATGTTCATTATTAACCACATGCCATAACATAACTACGCTGCAAGACTTTGATACACCTGTTGTTTATAACCTAGGTTTGAAGAGTATTAGACCACAGGTAACCCTTGCGATTTTTGTACTAAATAGCATATTTCCTAATGGTTAAGATGATTTTTAAGCTTGTAAATAATTAGCTAATTTTATAGGATGTTCCCACGATCGTCTGCACAGACGAA
>NW_020170413.1:802384-804339 GCF_000524195.1 Echinococcus granulosus | reverse complement strand
GAAATCAGATTCGCACTTTTTATGGTCAGTTGACTGAAACAAAATGTTGCCCTCACAAGTCACTTTATAATATGATGTTTAAATTGACATTGCGATGTCATTTACGAAAGTGTCAAGACCCTAGTTTCCAGGATGTGTCCAATATCCTTCTTCTCAAACATACATGACTGAAACCTCCATGCACCCTAGTTCAACTCGGAGGTGTGTGAATAAACTTGTGCATGAAAATTACCTGAAGCAGATTTGCGAGTCAGAAGTACCCACCCTCTTGATGAACTGACTCGCCACAAATCGTTATGTCACATATCGCCAAACCCTACTCGTAGAAAGACCTTAAATCCTCGGTCTTATTCTCATTCTCCGTATCATCCCAGTTATATTTTGTTAAGGGATAATCACCACCTATTTTGGCAATAGTCAATCTCATTGTCACACAAAAATAGGAGGAACAGCTCAAAACAAAGCCAATAGGAATGGGCTTATAGAGACGAAGCGCAATACACTAGACGATGAGCCGATTGACACAAGCCATACAAATTCACATTAATTTGCCAATGACTTACATCATAATCCACTTTTGTTAATTTTTACTTTATTTACTCAATTTTAGTGCAATTTTATGGTATATAATGGACCTTTTGCACCTTGTTTGGTTCAAAATAACATTACATCAAAATCTATTAAAAATTGACATTATATCATCGAATGTAAATTTTGTGTTCATTATTCAAGTAAAATTGTTCCTTATTCTATTAGTCCTAGTAAAAGGTGATATTCACTTTTGAGCAGAAGCAAATATAAGTTTTCAAAAGAGGTATTCACGTACCTTTGCAATCTAGGAATCCAAATCATGTCTCATCTCAGGTTCTCCCTGAGATGCGACGTGCTGATGAATGAGGGCACGTGCTAAATCATTAAATCTCACAAAGTGTATCTTTAAGGCAGTAAGGAAGAGCATGCATTATCTACCTGTGTGGTTTGAGGTCTCCTTTTAGGCTGGTTTAGTAGTACGAGGAATGAGATCTTGTGCTATAAAGTCGATTTTTCTTAATCCTGATCAACCACTTCCGTTTGCCTTTAAAGAAGAGGTTTTATGGCGCACGCTTAGATGTACCGAGTGGACATATTTCATCCTTCAGTCATTTCTGGTCACTTAGTAAGGAAAAATAATTGAATGTGTCTTTGAAATGACGGGGATTTCATTTGCTTTGCTCGCTTATTTTTGCTTAAGTTTAATAAAACTTGTTAAAGAATGAGGATTTTTACAAAGCATGCAGGAAGCAAATGCATTTTCCTTAAAATTGGTTTCTACATGAGTCAAAGCGCCTATTTTTTCTTTAGGAAGATGGAAAAGATTTAGAAAGGCTTGGAGTTAATCTAAATGTTAATAATTTAATGGATGTAGAATGCAGACTCCAAACAGGTTTCTAAAAGGGAAAGTGATGCTTCAGATACTCGCTTCGGATCATTTAGCCATCAGCCTCTTGACACTTCAAAATTCCCTTTTTAGCTAAATAACTCAACTTCAAAAACAATTAAGTGACTGTGTTAAAGGTTAGGGCTCTATAAAAGTATTAAGTTTATATGATTAAGTGAAATGCTTATTTCTGGTTTGACTTAAAAATATTCTTTATTTCTGAAGACTTTTTATGGAGAAATCAGCAGACACTATTATTTTGCTTAAAATCATCCACTATTGAAATGCTTTCATACCTCAAAATAGACTTAAAAGTCGGCCTTTCTCTCCTCTTGCAACCAACTGTCCATTTTCCATGATTCGCAAACCTCGAAAAGTGTCAAACAGCAGACGAGAAACGGAAAGCCTCCAATTGCGGAGTTTTATTTACCCTGTGTATTTTCATGCATACCCCAAATTATCTCAACGTAAGTTATCAATTATCCAAGTGATGAGGTCCTGTCACTGAGTGAAAGATGGGTCCAAAGAGGAGAGAATG
>NW_020170413.1:789326-802284 GCF_000524195.1 Echinococcus granulosus | reverse complement strand
AAATCATCTTACCCCGGTGTGTCATGTTGGAGGCAGCCAGTCTAATTGCCCGTCCAACCCATCTGATTGCTCGTCAGGAAAATGCATACAAATGCGCAAACTAACTTCCTCCTTTTCCTCCTAAACATGTCATAAAATGATATTATAAGTTTCCCCGTTATTTATAAGTAGTGTTTAGGCTGCAAACCGCAATGTTCTATGTATTATGGTAGAGATAAATGCAACAATCTAAATCTGAATATTCCAATGTTTTCATGGTTAAAATGTTTCCTTGCATCCATTTTGTTAAACTGTTATGTAGACCAATAAATAGTAATTAAGTTAGCTCCTGTTTTCTAATAAATGGTTAGATACCAAAAAAAGCTTAAAAACTATTGTACCTACTAATGCCAAGCAAAAATACTTCCTTATTCTGGCTTAAGCCTAGAAACTCATTGGCACTTGTTTTTAGCTAAGAAGTGTACGAATGATAATACTAAAATATTAGAACATCACTTCGGCCACATATTTACATGCTCCTTACTGCCTAGGTCAACAATCAAAGATTGCATGATAAACTCTACAACTAAAGTAATTACACTACCTGAACTGAGAAAAGGAGGACATTTCGAATGATTTATTCATTTGCTTATAAATTGGACCTGGTTTAGATAGGTTTGAATTGCAAGAAAATTCGCAATTGCTCCAAAGGTAATAAGGAATGCGTTGACTTATTTTAATGAATATCCGCAACTTTTTTGAACATATAAATTCACTTGACGCCTTAATGCAAGTTTAGTTTTTCGGTAAGCCCTAAGGAATTAGGGATCTACGTGAAAGATAAATAGGTTAGATCAATTCATAACAAAATTACATGGATGCAAAATGTTTTCTTTGGATCTAATTATTCCTTTAAACAGTCCTCATTGCAGCCAAATTCATTTTCTGACGACACACAAGCTTGTGACTTTCACTTTATGAGAAGTTTTGTGTGCACCGACAAAACATCCTGCATTTGTCGCCCAACTTTCTATTATTTTCATTTGGTATGGGTGTCTAACCCTAGCACATGACAATTGTCACCACTTCAAGAACAGTCTACAAGGTAGTGTCGCCATTTAATCCTAGAATAGAAAATCCAGGCCTCTTAAGCATGGGTTTTGCCATATGAGGATCCACATTTTTATAAGACTAAGCGTATGGCTATCTTTTGACTAGTTTGATGGTCTTGTTCCCTTCAGGAATGAGTTTTTATGCATCAAATAATGACGTGCAAATATTTCGTGGTCATACAGCATAAATGATTGCGATTTGTAAAAGTAAAGAGACAAAAAGAAGCAGGATTTCATGTCAACAGTACGGATACCAAACCGCGACAATTTTTTAAGGGGCTGGATACGATATAAGCAATCTGAAATAATATGACCCTACCTCAGTGAATGGAGGTTGACTTGACGTGCGTCCTCGGAATCCCGAATAATTTTGTCTCTGCTTCAAAAATTACAGTGGCAAGCGAGGGAGTAAAAATGAACGTAAGACGGGGGTGAAGGTTACAAGACGATCTTACCTTGACTTTCTCGACTTCATAGCTTCAGTTTTCACAAAATTAATAGACATGTTTTATAAGGAAGATGTGGGAAATATTGTCTATGATTTGGAACTGTTTAGCAGTAAACCAATTAGTACAATACCTGTGTTAGTCTGCAATTTCAAATGGCGTCTTTTACCTCTTCTTCATTACGACTTTACTATCATCTCGATATACTTTTGTGCAAAAATAACACGTTAAAGTCCAAGAGCCTTAACAGCTAGTTTGAAATGATGTCAAGATATCTTCTTTTATTTATTGCCATATTTCTTCAAACTAATTTATTCCTAATATGGTTTCATCGTGGTGGTTTCATTTGCAATTTTTCATAACCACCTTCTATTAACTTACATCCAGATGTGCATCGTCGATGAATCATATGTTTTTGGGAAATCCTAATTGCCTAAAATTTGAGTAAAATAGCTTTCCTTATTTAACCTTTCTCCCCTGTAGGGCTGAAAAATTTTAAAACTAATTTATGATGACAGGCCAATTAAAGAGGTGACTGGCGATGTCCATGGGCTCCTAATAGCACCGACAACTCCCTTTGATATTCTTCGCAGTACTTAGGTAATTAGCTTCGGAGCCATCTCATTTATTGCCAATCAGGTGGGCTGATTGGTAGGTGGGCAGGTGGGAGGGCAAGTTGGGTGATTAATAGCCCAACTAAGATGCCCGCAAAAAATACAATTAGAAGTCAACTGTTTTAGTTGTTTTGAAGGGCAAATTTGTTTTGTTCATCTTAAAATAAAGTAAATAAACATGGCAACATTCTGGGCAAAGTTTTGATGGGAAATGGCAAAGCTAAATCCCATTTATGTTAGATTTTTCAGAATGAGTAAAGATGGATTAAGCGCCGCAATAATCAGTCCTTAATTTACTTTATATTTCCACACCTCAAAAAGTATATCTTAGTAGTTTTAAATTTAGCTGAAGTCAGTTTTTCTTCTAAATATTAAAAAATGGGCAAAAATATCAAAGAAAGAGCATTTTGAATGCAATTTTTTATCGCTATTCCTTTAATCTTGCCCCAAAAAATGAGTTTTGAAATATTTACTGTTGACAACTTTTGGAAAATGTATACTTTACATTTTTCTGAACTTGACAGTTTTAGTAGTTGTAGATCCAATTTATCATCTCTGCTCAAATCTAAATAACCTAACATGCATGCCGCCAAAGCCAGTAAAGTGCATTTTGTTATCAAAGCGAAATATTTCTATCGCAGCATTCGATACGATTTATCCCCACCAGACTTAAAATTCAATTATATTCTTTGGTGTCAAGTTAAATCCAAAGCAGTCAGAGTTCAAGAAATCATCTTACTGCAGTTAATCTAGAATTGATACAAAATTATACTCTGCCTCTAGCGCAAAGAACATCATTTTGTTTGCAACTGTCTTGAAGGATAGAAGTTATATTGATAGTTATCCTTTGGGGAAAATGAAATTAATGTAAACGAGTTTCAAAAATGACTTAATACTTTGAAAGATTTGATTCGAGGCACTCAAATATACTAAATGAATTATAAGGAAAAACAACAAAACTATAGGTGAATGTCAAATGGATTTGATGCACGATTTTGGTGTGTTAAATGACATTAGGCAATTAGTTGAAGCCTACCAATATGAAATATTACGTTTGTGGAGAAAACGGTTTAATGACCTTTGTGAGAAGCGATTTGAAGGATAAGTTTTCAGTGTTCATTCTAGTGGCGGTAGCATTAACCAAATATGAATGTCGTGAATGAAAGTGGAAAATATGGCCAAAAAATTCTTGGTCATGGAGTATAAAGTATAATTTTAATGACTTCTCTTTTTTTCATGGTACTTATTTTTTATCAGAAGTATCTTTGTTCAAGCGACTTATTTTATTTGAAACTTGTTTCTTATTTGCCTTGCAAGGGCGACCTGCATTAATTTGCAGATTACATAATTTGTGCCAATTTTGTAGTGCACTTAAAGTAAAAATGCTTTAATAAACGCCGTCATAGTCTCAACGTTGTGCTCAAATCACAAAGTAATGTTACACATGCTTATCTGGAGAGTCTTTTTAGATGACATGCTGCCCAATCATACCATCCTCATGGCCGAGTGGAATCCGCTGGTTTCCGGAAGGAAGCGAACACCAGACTTCCATAAAATGCCAACAATCTATGACATCAAATGCCTTCCTCTAATCACTTTTTTCCGGTTTCAATTTGAACGGGTTAAAATGATATGCTTTAGCTATTATAATATTTTACTTATCCAAGAACACAGACTTTGCGCACTTTTTCCAGACGTTAATTTTTTATATCAATCAAAGTCTATATTTGATGCATTAATCCAACTTTTAACGCAATCACTATGAAAATGCAGATTTATTATGCATCCACTCTAGGTTAGTTGCAGAGGCTCCTACATAGTAGCCTTATCTGCGTATTAAAATTTACGTAACTGCTGACTAAATTCAAAAGCTTATTAGCCGTTAAACTTAACTACACATACATTTTCTACAATCTCATTAACTTACAGCACAGCATAAGCATTTGAAAAAATTTGTGACAATTTTTGAAGGGGTGCAGCTTAATTTTACCTAGTCATGAGAAAGCCTTGACCGAAATAAGTTTGGATTTAAAAGCTATTAGATTTTAGAGTTACAGACTTATCACCTTCCTATAGAGGCACCACTTTTCATATTAAGAGTTGTTTCCAACATCGACCTTTAATTATCCTCACGGCTTCACTTGTTCTAAGACAAACTGATCAACTGAAAAATTCCTTGCATCAATCACACAAATAAGTGCCAGCTTATAAAATTTGGCTATAAAATCAGAATTTAGACATCTGCATTGTAGTGAAGTTTCAGTTTTCTTACGGCGCGAAAATTTTGCCCACTATTCACTGATAATTCCATAGGCTGTTTGATCTACCCACCTCTGTATCATATACCTCTACTAGACCAGGCTTAGTAAAATATTCAAAGCCAGAACTGTTGGGTTGTATGTATTATTATTATATGGGGTTCATAGATTTTACAATGCACAGTGTACGTTTGGCACATAAATTGGCTGACTTGTCTCCTAGGAAATTGTAATGCTTAAAAACTGTGCCGTATGATAACCAAACATTTTGAGAAATCAGCATTATGAGGAATGACATTAAATTCCGTTTCTACGGTGAAATGCCAAATGAAATTTCACAGGATTGCTTTGAAACATTATGCAATCCTACATCGTCTTGTAACTTCAATAATATGTTTCCAATAGCTATTTGAGTAAGCTTGAGTGACCCTGTAAACAGTTTCTTTCTTGCATAACCTTAAGCTGTATCTAGTCCTATTGATCAGCAATTGTTCTGCCCATGGTAAGAAACTCATTTAGAGTAAACTTTACTGTATTTCACCTCACGCGGAAATTCCTGACCCTCTGGAAAGATAGTGTAGCAGACTGCTTGAAAGTAACCAACGGCAATGACCTGATACAAATTAGCTGGTCAGCGTTTTTCAAAACAAACGTGAGAGGAGGGAAAAACAAAGATTGATGCTCGGTTGCAACCCATTGCCATCAATTAATGCATGGGCTTTGAAAGCTTTTTTATTTCTTGGTTTCTGCAAAGCCTAAACTTCCCAAAAGATATAGATATAAGAAGTGCTTCACCACAGACGTTAAGCTGGACATAGCTAAGTATTATTCCTAGCGCCTTAATATTCAAACTTCATTCATTCAAAGTTATGCAGAAATTTGAAAAAAATTCTCCTGTTTATCTAGACCCACTTTAAAGTAGTTTCAAAAGGCAGGTTGTATTGCTCTATATCCAAGCAAAATTTGATTGTATTAGTTTGAAGAATGAGAAAAACAGTTGATTGAACTGCAGAGTTCTGTACTAAGTGACTAATACGCATATCTATGCTCCAAAGAGCATTCGCATAAGCAATCGTCTGTATTTCTTAAGGTTCTACAAGTTTGGTGTTAATTGTTTCCCCTAAATTGAGGAGTTCTTCATATTAGATAAGTATGGTTAATTTTTTGACAGATGATTACTTACACCAAGTGAAATGAAATTGGTAAATTTTGCTCTTTGCTTCTTCCATCGTTGAGTCGCAATTCCAGTCAAGCAAAATTTTAAAGCTTAAACAGAAGATTGAAAATAAATAGCAAATTGGGAGAATGCAAGCAAATTTATTGGGGTTAAACATAATAATTTTTTAGGCTGCGCAGGTAGATCATTTTTAATCAAAGTTGGAAGGACTGGAACACTGGACAGCTGTAATGAAACACATAGAACCTTGGACCATATGTGATGTTGACTGGATAAATGACAGGCGTTGGTGACCACGAAAACCATTTTTTTATTTTGCTATATCATTTTCCATTCGTGCTAAATTCCAGATGTTTAATTAGGAAATATTCTAGTGCTGAAAGTTTACTCTAAAAATAGCCAAATGACCTGAATCCCTTTAGTAATTTGAGATATAACAACTATACTTATTCTTTAGACTTCTTATAGGGCCTTCTTAAGACAGTTCCGTAGTGTTGCAATTTGTTAGGAAAAAAACGACAGTGGGTACTGGTGGAGTTAGTAACTACAATTATCATCATTTTGTTATAATTGTACCTTTAAATACCGAAGATTCGAAAATCATATGTGAGACTAATTTGCAGCTTAGTGTTTACTAGGAAAAATAATCAAAAATGACGTCCCCCACTTGGCAAAACATAAACCTGATAATAATTGCATTCTGGATGTGATATTATGGGATTTAAATGCCCCTCTTGAAGGACTAAGCATCATCTATCATTCCACATACATGCCTACTTTACAAGTAAAATAATACAGGTGCATTTATGTATGAAGGAGAATATGTGGGATGTATTTAAGCCAAACAACAGACGCTAACAGTGGCCAAGCTTTGACACTGGTAGTTAGCCAGGCGCTGGCCCGGTGATGGCAAACACATCATGCAGGCCTGTCAAGGTTGAAATCTTAGTCATCAAAGGCATCCTCACATGCCACTTTGGCCAAACACGTGTGCCACAAAGTGCAACATGAATGAATAGGGCTAGTTTATCTTTATTTTTATTAATTTATGACCTTTAATTTTTTAAGTATGGTTTCCTAAAGAAGCGATGTGTCCAGCTTCCAGCACACAAAATGAGACAATCCGAAAACACTTCTAAAACTTTGCTTAGTAATAGGCACTACTTTACTAACATTTTATCTAATCAAAATTGAAAATGCTAATCAAGTCCGTGAAAAAAATATTCATTTTTTTCGACTTCGTCACGCAACAGGTTATTCATAGATGCTGCAGCCATGGTTATATGAGTTTAACGAAATGGCGTAATATTCACAGAAATAACAACCAACTCCATCTATATGCGTTGCAAATAAGTGTACTACTAGTTATCTTTGGAATAAATTCTTGGATCAGATACCTCAATGCAGACAGGCAAATCATCACTAGAGCGTCTTCAGAATATTGTATGGCTGTTGATGTCTACGGACTTTACTTGGATTAGTTGCCCACCTGTTTCATCGTGGTTTTCATGTTGATTAAAACTGCTCGGACTAACCATAATATACATGAGACGATTACTGGTAAAGGGATGCCTATGACACTTGCTGCAGCAGTGCACCTTCCATGTCCGATAATGAAGAGCTCAGGTTCGACTTGAACGCGCCTTGTGTACTCTTATAGCTGTTGGTAGTTGCATGTTTAACTTACAGCAAAAGGGCTGTTTTATTGAGTTAAAATTTTTTCAAGGAAATGAAACTTTTCGCTTATGATTTGGTGGTAATTTCTTTTCTTTATAAATTTTTTTAATTCTAACAGCTCACATGTGTTAAGATTGCACTAAGTGTAGCCTCAAGCGTCGGGTCTTGTTGTTTAAACACGTGTAGAAATTCTGTACTTTAGGTTGATTAAAGTCAATTTACCCTTGATTATTTTCCATTGGCTGTTTTTAAAAACATAAAGCCAAAAATTGTAAGGACAAATTCCATTCTGACCTTTTTGTAATTAACTTCAAGCAATCATAGCAGGTTCTTCTTTCAACAACGTTTTGGATTAGACTCCTCTTGGAGGGGGCTCACTTATTGCTGTTACCAGCGTGGCTTCCCCAGTCCTCCATTAGTTCACAAAAGTTCATGCAAGTTTAAGGAATATTTATTAACGCACAGAAGCAATGAGAGGTTGTAACCAAAGACCCGAAAGCTCTGCCTACTTAAATGAAAGCTATAACTTGAGTAGTAAGTTTCGCAACCAAATACCTCACCTTCCCCAAGTTTTATACGGCAAATGCAAAACAAAGCACCAGCAGCTTTGAACTCAAGCCAAAACGCAGACATACCAGAAGCATGTCAGTTTAAACCGCTACCTAACGATGCAATGGCTTAAAATAAGAGAAAAATACTGAATCGTACAGTGAGGAAATCCACATAGATTTAGATATAGATAGGCTTTACGGAAGATGCTAACAATCGTGTGTCATTTCTAAGTTATTGCAACCTAGAAATTACTACACTTCTCAACACCTAACTGCAGCGATGGCTGCAGGGGCTGATATGCATGCACTTTGTTGGCAGGTTGATGGCTTAAACCGAAGAACCCTCTTTTTTCTAATATTCTTCCTCGATTATTACATCATTTCAACGACAAATGAACTTTTCTTCCCAGTATTAAAAAGGGGTCCTGTTTTTATAGCCAATAAAAGGACTTGTGTGGAGCTATTACCACTGACGACATTTCGCGGTTATCAGGGCTACTCCTAAATTAAGTCTGGATGGGCAGCTTTAAAAGGAAAATAAGGACTTTCTGGGAGAAAACATGGGTATCATAAACTTGGTAACTGTACTATTGGATCATCCTAATTTTTACTTCATTTACGCAGCATACTTTTGGAAGTGGAATAACTGTTAGGAATGATGGATAAAGAAGTTGTTCTACGTCCTTTTTCCACTGCTTCAGTAAAACCTTACTACTATGCAATTTCAGACTTTCAGTGTTAAATGCACAAATAACGCTCATTTTTTTGTTTGTAGTCAGTTCTACCCACCATAAAGTGTCGATATTCTTTAAAAAGATTAAACCGAAAAGGCAGTGTAGAAGTGTGACTTCTTTCCTGTGTATCGCGTTGACAGTGCATGCCAAAATCTGTCTTACTAAACTAAAGTTACAGACTGATGGATTTTCCAACTTCTTAAACAGCAGACTAAGTGCTTATCTGGCAGAATTACTCATCACAGACATTTTCTGCTAGTTGGCGTTAGGCAAAAATGCACACGTGAGGGGATTTTAATTCTTGATTTGTCACAGCTATATATTTCGCTGATATGACTTTGACAAGTGAGATGTGGAGTAAGTGCGTGATAGAAATGATTAACACCCAGAAATTCATTAGGCAACTTTGAAAATTAGATTTGCATTTAGATTTATTTTGCTAATAACTGCGAGTAAGATAAAGTAAGGCAGAATAAAAATGTTCATCTAAAAAGAGATTTGCTGGAGTCCATCATTCGAAGTGCGCAATATTGTACTTTCGTCCCATTCAGCTTTGGGAGAGGTTGTATTTTAGTTGGACGAAACTTCAGTAGCGGTAATTGAAATCATTTGGTAAGAAATGCTGTGTGTATTCATGTGTCAATTAAATCTAAAAAACGCCTAAATAACCTAGCCATAAATAATTGTCTGAAAATGGGGGATTAAGTTAGAAAAAATTCGACCTATATTAATGTCGTAATTGTTATGAATGCAGACTCTTCACTCTCTATGGTGTGGTCACCATCTTGATGTCGTAACATTGAGTTCAAGCCTAAATCCTACCCTTTCTTCCGTACTCTAGTAATTCCACGTTGTCCAAGGTGACGTTCCTTACTGCTCACTTGAAGATGGCTTGAGGGGCTACGCCTGCGGTGGTGTTCAAATTACCCAACCCAGAGAAGCCAAAGACTGTAAATACTTCATCTATAATCCTCACTCACAGAAAGCAGACCCCCTGAAGAGCGACTGAATCTGTGCAAAATTAAAACGACAACTTTGGCAATCCGGGCCCTACACTAATGGCCATCAAATAGCGCGAGACCAAATGGGAAGGATTGTAAAATATCCATTATAGAGACGATTATGGATTTCTTTATTAACACAGTAACTTAGTCCACGAGCACATACCTTACACATATATTGCCTGTTATTCAAGACTTGTAAAAATTCATAGCTTTTAATTATTAGCAATCTTCTTTTGCTGCTAGTTTACTCTATTTGGCAATTTGTCAAGGCTTGGAGGAAGATTAATAGGTTTCAAAACAGTAACTGATCAAAAAAAGCACTGAAAACTTTACCGAATGAAACAGATGTGAGCAACATAATAAAATAGCTCTAAATTTCAGAACAGTGTAATAAGATATTTGGAAACTACGCTTTTAAAGGACAGTGCAGCAATTGGACAGATTTCTATGGCTCAGTTTTCGTGCCTGTAATGGGTTATATGATTAGGATTTTATGTAAAACACTCGTATAAAATTCCGAGATTGGTCTGCTGTTTTAAGCCCTTTTTAATGAACCACTATAAAAGCGGCTTTTCTGTCACCGCACAGAAGAGCTGAGGGACGACAAGCAACAGAGGAGTGTCGGATTAGATATGAACATAAATGGTTGGGAGGCTGAGTCCCCAATGACTATATAGATGATGCGCCAACTTCCGTTTACAATCTTAGCCTCCTAAATAAAAAAAAGAAAATTAAAACGATTTGGTTTAGCGTTCCTCTTTCCTTTCTAAGTGAGGCCTATTTTGTTTCTTTAAAAAGGGGTTCCTTAAATGTGCAGGGTTTTTTTTATACACAACTACCAATTTTTAAATTCGACTTTGCTGTCTTTAGTACCTGAAAAATCACAACAGCTACAAATTCTGAGTTACACTACTTGAAAATTTACGAGTGTATTACCCGTAAACTAGGGCACTAATTGCAAAGACCAGGCACTTAAATTTAATCACCGACGTGGAAAGTGAAAGGCCCATGCAGTTACCCAGAGTAGTTCAACCGCTACTGGTGTGAAAGTTGACTGATTATCAGCTCACGAAAGAACTAAAATGTCTGCGGCACAGTAGTGGCAAAACGTGGACTTAATATCATTGTTATGATAATAGGTAGGTTTAAAGCCGTTAAGGTCTACACGGTCAGGTATAAAGCTCACACCAATTTGTATCCACGATGCAAACAGAATCACCTCCACTTATTAAATAATGAAACTTTTGCAACTGTGGATGCCTTTGCGAATTGTCGCATCTTATAAAATATTTATAATCCAAATCTACAACCCTCTTAACCTTAAGTCAAAAGCTACTCCAAGCTTTGCTTTTATGCAAATTTCTCCGCTTGATTGCAAGTACCTAGGCTCTATGGCTTCCATTTCTGTCATGTTTTTATTTGTAAGCAAGGTAAAAGATGCAGTAGTCATCACTAGAAGAAATATAGTTAAATAAGTGGAAATAGTGAGACACATTTTCATCTAATCTAAAATAGAAAATAAGATACTTGTACGATTATTCAAGTACAATTTATCGTGAGAATGGGATTTTTGTCTCATTAAGCGATTTTTCTTCGAAAAGTTAAGCTTGACAAAAGGCCTCTGAAGATTTATAACCAAATTGCAATCGGCTCGTAACGCAGAAAGCCATAAGTCAGGTCAAGTTTGATCGACTTTTGGCGTTTGGAGATTTTAAAATAGGACAAGGGAAAAACAACTGCAGGTAAAAATGTTACCACACTGACAAATTGACACGTCCACACCTTGTAGTACATTAAACGCGTTTGGTGCATTTCCACAAGTAGTTGTAACAAGTCGGTGGAGCAAATTTTCCCACGATCACATGGACTTTTGACGACCGGTTATTACAATGTAATTTTAAAAGACCATTAAAGGACGCACTACGGAAGTACAAAAGCTGCCCATTGAAGGGTAATAATCCACAAATGTATGAATTTGTTCCGTGCATCTCAATAACATTGTAGCAAAATTTTAAATCTTCCGGTAGTTAGATGAACAGTCCTTTGCACTTAAAAAGTGCAGTCTTAATGATTGCTCTCACTTACATTGTCAACTAAATTTGCCAGGTGATGAAAACTCCTAAATTATGCTATCCCACTGTTCCATACCTGGCCCATCTGGTGTGTTCATGCATGACCCCAACAGCTTTGTCTTTCATTTTTGAGGACAAAATGTGGTAAACCAATTAATTCATTTACCTATGTGTCACGCGAAAGTAAAGTAACCAACTTAATGAATGTAGCATTTTGTAAGAAAGTGCCTGGTTGACGTTCCGCTTTATAAATGCAAAGAATGTGTGAATGTTTAGCCGAAATCTCAATGATTCATAGCAAAAGTAATAAATGAATAAACGCAGGTGGACAAAATTAGCGCAACAATAAATATATTTGAGAAGTTTTATTCTACCCTATCGTGCCCTTCTTCAAATGAAAAGAAAAAAGACCCCATCAGACAGTAATTTTCATGGGTCCAAAACTAGTGCATGGAATTATAACAATAAAGCAAAAACTGCAGTTTACCGCCAGCAAACGCCACTCGGAATACTTATTTTATTTAAGTGTGACTTTACTAATAAGTCAGATTAACTTTCAGGTAGATGTTCTGCCTTGGAACCTACCAAAGGAAACCTTATTTAGGTAGTATTGCCACTATACTAACGGCTTCTGCTATAATCCTGGTTTTTTTGTAAATAAGCAGTAGAGGTTTTGAAAGCTTTTTGCAATTCTAGAAGTCTAGATTGCACTTTTTGCCATAAAGACATTGAGAAGACTTCCCAACTGTCACAGACGTCAGGCAATTGTTAATTAAATAGCTGGACGCATGTTTTAGTTCAACTTCCGGGAGCTTTTAAAAAATTATTCTTGCTAATCTGTGTAGATCCATCAATTCAGATGGATTTGTTTATTTGATCATCCAAATATTCACGTCTTTGATGGAGGTCTAAAATTAGTCTAAGCTACACATTAGCCCATGCAATAAAACCAATGAAAAATAAGCGCCCTTCCTTAAGCTGATTTACTTGATTAGCTCTGTAGCTGATTAAAGTAGAGTTTGATCAGAATACAACATTAATAGTCCAAAAAGGTAATGCCGAGTCACCTCACTTTCCCACTTGGTGTTCAACCTACTCCAAGTTACAAATACCTAACAGAAATTAGGACAGGTTTTATTGCTCGGTGAAACACGGTGCGAACGCTTTAAACCATCCAAGAGGATTTCACATCTTTACGATTTCTCATCCTCCGCCTATTTTTTTTACTCTTATACCTATTAGCTCCTTTAAAAGTCGATACAAATTTGAATAGTTTAATAACTCAATACCGTCTCGTGACGGCATCGGTTTGGCGTTAACTCCAAGAGGTTGTG